>NW_025063681.1:0-27581 GCF_018153295.1 Drosophila grimshawi
AGTTAGAATTTCTTTCAACATTATGAAGCCCTTTTTATATATTTTGATTCTGCATCAAAAGCTGAAAATATGTAGTCTTGAAGTCATTTCGAGAAATCGACGTTTTAAGTTTCTGTTTCCAAACTCAAACGGATGTATCTTCGCCAATAATTGTCAGAAGTTAGAATTTCTTTCAACATTATGAAGCCCTTTTTATATATTTTGACTCTGCATCAAAAGCTGAAAATATGTAGTCTCGAAGTCATTTCGAGAAATTGACGTTTTAAGTTTCTGTTTCCAAACTCAAACGGATGTATCTTCGCCAATAATTGTCAGAAGTTAGAATTTCTTTCAACATTATGAAGCCCTTTTTATATATTTTGACTATGCATCAAAAGCTGAAAATATGTAGTCTCGAAGTCATTTCGAGAAATTGACGTTTTAAGTTTCTTTTTCCAAATTCAAACGGATGTATCTTCGCCAATAATTGTCAGAAGTTACAATTTCTTTCAACATTATGAAGCCCTTTTTATATATTTTGATTCTGCATCAAAAGCTGAAAATAGTAGTCTCGAAGTCATTTCGCGAAATTGACGTTTTAAGTTTCTGTTTCCAAATTCAAACGGATGTATCTTCGCCAATAATTGTCAGAAGTTAGAATTTCTTTCAACATTATGAAGCCCTTTTTATATATTTTGACTCTGCTTCAAAAGCTGAAAATATGTAGTCTCGAAGTCATTTCGAGAAATTGACGTTTTAAGTTTCTGTTTCCAAATTCAAACGGATGTATCTTCGCCAATAATTGTCAGAAGTTAGAATTTCTTGCAACATTATAAAACCCTTTTTATATATTTTGATTCTGCATCAAAAGCGGATAATATGTAGTCTCGAAGTCATTTCGAGAAATTGACGTTTTTAGTTTCGGTTTCCAAATTCAAACGGATGTATCTTCGCCAATAATTGTCAGAAGTTAGAATTTCTTTCAACATTATGAAGCCCCCCTTTTATATATTTTGATTCTGCATCAAAAGCTGAAAATATGAAGTCTCGAAGTCATTTCGAGAAATCGACGTTTTAAGTTTCTGTTTCCAAATTCAAACGGATGTATCTTCGCCAATAATTGTCAGAAGTTAGAATTTCTTGCAACATTATGAAAGCCCTTTTTATATATTTTGACTCTGCTTCAAAAGCTGAAAATATGTAGTCTCGAAGTCATTTCGAGAAATTGACGTTTTAAGTTTCTGTTTCCAAATTCAAACGGATGTATCTTCGCCAATAATTGTCAGAAGTTAGAATTTCTTGCAACATTATAAACCCCTTTTTATATATTTTGATTCTGCATCAAAAGCTGAAAATATGTAGTCTCGAAGTCATTTCGAGAAATTGACGTTTTAAGTTTCTGTTTCCAAATTCAAACGGATGTATCTTCGCCAATAATTGTCAGAAGTTAGAATTTCTTTCAACATTATGAAGCCCTTTTCATATATTTTGACTCTGCATCAAAAGCTGAAAATATGTAGTCGCGAAGTCATTTCGAGAAATCGACGTTTTAAGTTTCTGTTTCCAAATTCAAACGGATGTATCTTCGCCAATAATTGTCAGAAGTTAGAATTTCTTTCAACATTATGAAGCCCTTTTCATATATTTTGATTCTGCATCAAAAGCTGAAAATATGTAGTCTCGAAGTCATTTCGAGAAATCGACGTTTGAAGTTTCTGTTTCCAAATTCAAACGGATGTATCTTCGCCAATAATTGTCAGAAGTTAGAATTTCTTTCAACATTATGAAGCCCTTTTTATATATTTTGATTCTGCATCAAAAGCTGAAAATATGTAGTCTCGAAGTCATTTCGAGAAATTGACGTTTTAAGTTTCTGTTTTCAAATTCAAACGGATGTATCTTCGCCAACAATTGTCAGAAGTTAGAATTTCTTTCAACATTATAAAGCCCTTTTTATATATTTTGACTCTGCATCAAAAGCTGAAAATATGTAGTCTCGAAGTCATTTCGAGAAATTGACGTTTTAAGTTTCTGTTTCCAAATTCAAACGGATGTATCTTCGCCAATAATTGTCAGCAGTTGGAATTTCTTTCAACATTATGAAGCCCTTTTTATATATTTTGATTCTGCATCAAAAGCTGAAAATATGTAGTCTCGAAGTCATTTCGAGAAATCGACGTTTGAAGTTTCTGTTTCTAAATTCAAACGGATGTATCTTCGCCAATAATTGTCAGAAGTTAGAATTTCTTTCAACATTATGAAGCCCTTTTTATATATTTTGATTCTGCATCAAAAGCTGAAAATATGTAGTCTCGAAGTCATTTCGAGAAATTGACGTTTTAAGTTTCTGTTTCCAAATTCAAACGGATGTATCTTCGCCAACAATTGTCAGAAGTTAGAATTTCTTTCAACATTATGAAGCCCTTTTTATATATTTTGACTCTGCATCAAAAGCTGAAAATATGTAGTCATCAAGCGAAGTCATTTCGAGAAATTGACGTTTTAAGTTTCGGTTTCCAAATTCAAACGGATGTATCTTCGCCAATAATTGTCAGCAGTTAGAATTTCTTTCAACATTATGAAGCCCTTTTTATATATTTTGATTCTGCATCAAAAGCTGAAAATATGTAGTCTTGAAGTCATTTCGAGAAATCGACGTTTTAAGTTTCTGTTTCCAAATTCAAACGGATGTATCTTCGCCAATAATTGTCAGAAGTTAGAATTTCTTTCAACATTATGAAGCCCTTTTTATATATTTTGACCCTGCATCAAAAGCTGAAAATATGTAGTCTCGAAGTCATTTCGAGAAATTGACGTTTTAAGTTTCTGTTTCCAAACTCAAACGGATGTATCTTCGCCAATAATTGTCAGAAGTTAGAATTTCTTTCAACATTATGAAGCCCTTTTTTATATATTTTGATTCTGCATCAAAAGCTGAAAATATGTAGTCTCGAAGTCATTTCGAGAAATTGACGTTTTAAGTTTCTGTTTCCAAATTCAAACGGATGTATCTTCGCCAATAATTGTCAGAAGTTAGAATTTTTTTCAACATTATGAAGCCCTTTTTATATATTTTGACTCTGCATCAAAAGCTGAAAATATGTAGTCTCGAAGTCATTTCGAGAAATTGACGTTTTAAGTTTCTGTTTCTAAATTCAAACGGATGTATCTTCGCCAATAATTGTCAGAAGTTAGAATTTCTTTCAACATTATGAAGCCCTTTTATATATTTTGATTCTGCATCAAAAGCTGAAAATATGTAGTCTCGAAGTCATTTCGAGAAATTGACGTTTTAAGTTTCTGTTTCCAAATTCAAACGGATGTATCTTCGCCAATAATTGTCAGAAGTTAAAATTTCTTGCAACATTATAAACCCTTTTTATATATTTTGATTCTGCATCAAAAGCGGAAAATATGTAGTCTCGAAGTCATTTCGAGATATTGGCGTTTTAAGTTTCTGTTTCCCAATTCAAACGGATGTATCTTCGCCAATAATTGTCAGAAGTTAAAATTTCTTGCAACATTATAAACCCCTTTTTATATATTTTGATTCTGCATCAAAAGCGGAAAATATGTAGTCTCGAAGTCATTTCGAGAAATCGACGTTTTAAGTTTCTGTTTCCAAATTCAAACGGATGTATCTTCGGCCCTTTTTATATATTTTGATTCTGCATCAAAAGCTGAAAATATGTAGTCTTGAAGTCATTTCGAGAAATCGACGTTTTAAGTTTCTGTTTCTAAATTCAAACGGATGTATCTTCGCCAATAATTGTCAGAAGTTAGAATTTCTTTCAACATTATGAAGCCCTTTTTATATATTTTGACTCTGCATCAAAAGCTGAAAATATGTAGTCTCGAAGTCATTTCGAGAAATTGACGTTTTAAGTTTCTGTTTCCAAACTCAAACGGATGTATCTTCGCCAATAATTGTCAGAAGTTAGAATTTCTTTCAACATTATGAAGCCCTTTTTATATATTTTGATTCTGCATCAAAAGCTGAAAATATGTAGTCTCGAAGTCATTTCGAGAAATTTACGTTTTAAGTTTCTGTTTCCAAATTCAAACGGATGTATCTTCGTCAATAATTGTCAGAAGTTAGAATTTCTTTCAACATTATGAAGCCCTTTTTATATATTTTGATTCTGCATCAAAAGCTGAAAATATGTAGTCTCGAAGTCATTTCGAGAAATTGACGTTTGAAGTTTCTGTTTCCAAATTCAAACGGATGTATCTTCGCCAATAATTGTCAGAAGTTAGAATTTCTTTCAACATTATGAAGCCCTTTTCATATATTTTGACTCTGCATCAAAAGCTGAAAATATGTAGTCGCGAAGTCATTTCGAGAAATTGACGTTTTAAGTTTCGGTTTCCAAATTCAAACGGATGTATCTTCGCCAATAATTGTCAGAAGTTAGAATTTCTTTCAACATTATGAAGCCCTTTTTATATATTTTGATTCTGCATCAAAAGCTGAAAATATGTAGTCTCGAAGTCATTTCGAGAAATTGACGTTTTAAGTTTCTGTTTCCAAATTCAAACGGATGTATCTTCGTCAATAATTGTCAGAAGTTAGAATTTCTTTCAACATTATGAAGCCCTTTTTATATATTTTGATTCTGCATCAAAAGCTGAAAATATGTAGTCTCGAAGTCATTTCGAGAAATCGACGTTTTAAGTTTCTGTTTCCAAATTCAAACGGATGTATCTTCGCCAATAATTGTCAGAAGTTAGAATTTCTTTCAACATTATGAGGCCCCTTTTATATATTTTGATTCTGCATCAAAAGCTGAAAATATGTAGTCTCGAAGTCATTTCGAGAAATTGACGTTTGAAGTTTCTGTTTCCAAATTCAAACGGATGTATCTTCGCCAATAATTGTCAGAAGTTAGAATTTCTTTCAACATTATGAAGCCCTTTTCATATATTTTGACTCTGCATCAAAAGCTGAAAATATGTAGTCGCGAAGTCATTTCGAGAAATTGACGTTGTAAGTTTCGGTTTCCAAATTCAAACGGATGTATCTTCGCCAATAATTGTCAGAAGTTAGAATTTCTTTCAACATTATGAAGCCCTTTTTATATATTTTGATTCTGCATCAAAAGCTGAAAATATGTAGTCTCGAAGTCATTTCGAGAAATTGACGTTTTAAGTTTCTGTTTCCAAATTCAAACGGATGTATCTTCGCCAATAATTGTCAGAAGTTAGAATTTCTTTCAACATTATGAAGCCCTTTTTATATATTTTGATTCTGCATCAAAAGCTGAAAATATGTAGTCTCGAAGTCATTTCGAGAAATTGACGTTTTAAGTTTCTGTTTCCAAATTCAAACGGATGTATCTTCGTCAATAATTGTCAGAAGTTAGAATTTCTTTCAACATTATGAAGCCCTTTTTATATATTTTGATTCTGCATCAAAAGCTGAAAATATGTAGTCTCGAAGTCATTTCGAGAAATCGACGTTTAAGTTTCTGTTTCCAAATTCAAACGGATGTATCTTCGCCAATAATTGTCAGAAGTTAGAATTTCTTTGAACATTATGAAGCCCTTTTTATATATTTGGATTCTGCATCAAAAGCTGAAAATATGTAGTCTCGAAGTCATTTCGAGAAATTGACGTTTTAAGTTTCTGTTTCCAAATTCAAACGGATGTATCTTCGCCAATAATTGTCAGAAGTTAGAATTTCTTTCAACATTATGAAGCCCTTTTTATATATTTTGACCCTGCATCAAAAGCTGAAAATATGTAGTCTCGAAGTCATTTCGAGAAATTGACGTTTTAAGTTTCTGTTTCCAAATTCAAACGGATGTATCTTCGCTAATAATTGTCAGAAGTTAGAATTTCTTTCAACATTATGAAGCCCTTTTTATATATTTTGATTCTGCATCAAAAGCTGAAAATATGTAGTCTCGAAGTCATTTCGAGAAATTTATGTTTTAAGTTTCTGTTTCCAAATTCAAACGGATGTATCTTCGCCAATAATTGTCAGAAGTTAGAATTTCTTTCAACATTATGAAGCCCTTTTTATATATTTTGACCCTGCATCAAAAGCTGAAAATATGTAGTCGCGAAGTCATTTCGAGAAATTGACGTTTGAAGTTTCTGTTTCCAAATTCAAACGGATGTATCTTCGCCAATAATTGTCAGAAGTTAGAATTTCTTTCAACATTATGAAGCCCTTTTCATATATTTTGACTCTGCATCAAAAGCTGAAAATATGTAGTCGCGAAGTCATTTCGAGAAATTGACGTTTTAAGTTTCTGTTTCCAAATTCAAACGGATGTATCTTCGCCAATAATTGTCAGAAGTTAGAATTTCTTTCAACATTATGAACCCCTTTTTATATATTTTGATTCTGCATCAAAAAGCTGAAAATATGTAGTCTCGAAGTCATTTCGAGAAATTGACGTTTTAAGTTTCTGTTTCCAAATTCAAACGGATGTATCTTCGCCAATAATTGTCAGAAGTTAGAATTTCTTTCAACATTATGAAGCCCTTTTTATATATTTTGATTCTGCATCAAAAGCTGAAAATATGTAGTCTCGAAGTCATTTCGAGAAATCGACGTTTTAAGTTTCTGTTTCCAAATTCAAACGGATGTATCTTCGCCAATAATTGTCAGAAGTTAGAATTTCTTTCAACATTATGAGGCCCCTTTTATATATTTTGATTCTGCATCAAAAGCTGAAAATATGTAGTCTCGAAGTCATTTCGAGAAATTGACGTTTGAAGTTTCTGTTTCCAAATTCAAACGGATGTATCTTCGCCAATAATTGTCAGAAGTTAGAATTTCTTTCAACATTATGAAGCCCTTTTCATATATTTTGACTCTGCATCAAAAGCTGAAAATATGTAGTCGCGAAGTCATTTCGAGAAATTGACGTTGTAAGTTTCGGTTTCCAAATTCAAACGGATGTATCTTCGCCAATAATTGTCAGAAGTTAGAATTTCTTTCAACATTATGAAGCTCTTTTTATATATTTTGATTCTGCATCAAAAGCTAAAAATATGTAGTCTCGAAGTCATTTCGAGAAATTGACGTTTTAAGTTTCTGTTTCCAAATTCAAACGGATGTATCTTCGCCAATAATTGTCAGAAGTTAGAATTTCTTTCAACATTATGAAGCCCTTTTTATATATTTTGACCCTGCATCAAAAGCTGAAAATATGTAGTCTCGAAGTCATTTCGAGAAATTGACGTTTTAAGTTTCTGTTTCCAAATTCAAACGGATGTATCTTCGCCAATAATTGTCAGAAGTTAGAATTTCTTTCAACATTATGAAGCCCTTTTTATATATTTTGACTATGCATCAAAAGCTGAAAATATGTAGTCTCGAAGTCATTTCGAGAAATTGACGTATTAAGTTTCTGTTTCCAAATTCAAACGGATGTATCTTCGCCAATAATTGTCAGAAGTTAGAATTTCTTTCAACATTATGAAGCCCTTTTTATATATGTTGACCCTGCATCAAAAGCTGAAAATATGTAGTCTCGAAGTCATTTCGAGAAATTGACGTTTTAAGTTTCTGTTTCCAAACTCAAACGGATGTATCTTCGCCAATAATTGTCAGAAGTTAGAATTTCTTTCAACATTATGAAGCCCTTTTAATATATGTTGATTCTGCATCAAAAGCTGAAAATATGTAGTCTCGAAGTCATTTCGAGAAATTGACGTTTTAAGTTTCTGTTTCCAAATTCAAACGGATGTATCTTCGCCAATAATTGTCAGGAGTTAGAATTTCTTTCAACATTATGAAGCCCTTTTTATATATTTTGACTCTGCATCAAAAGCTGAAAATATGTAGTCTCGAAGTCATTTCGAGAAATTGACGTTTTAAGTTTCTGTTTCTAAATTCAAACGGATGTATCTTCGCCAATAATTGTCAGAAGTTAGAATTTCTTTCAACATTATGAAGCCCCTTTTATATATTTTGATTCTGCATCAAAAGCTGAAAATATGTAGTCTCGAAGTCATTTCGAGAAATTGACGTTTTAAGTTTCTGTTTCCAAATTCAAACGGATGTATCTTCGCCAATAATTGTCAGAAGTTAGAATTTCTTGCAACATTATAAACCCCTTTTTATATATTTTGATTCTGCATCAAAAGCGGAAAATATGTAGTCTCGAAGTCATTTCGAGATATTGGCGTTTTAAGTTTCTGTTTCCCAATTCAAACGGATGTATCTTCGCCAATAATTGTCAGAAGTTAGAATTTCTTTCAACATTATGAAGCCCTTTTCATATATTTTGACTCTGCATCAAAAGCTGAAAATATGTAGTCGCGAAGTCATTTCGAGAAATTGACGTTTTAAGTTTCGGTTTCCAAATTCAAACGGATGTATCTTCGCCAATAATTGCCAGAAGTTAGAATTTCTTTCAACATTATGAAGCCCTTTTTATATATTTTGATTCTGCATCAAAAGCTGAAAATATGTAGTCTCGAAGTCATTTCGAGAAATTGACGTTTTAAGTTTCTGTTTCCAAATTCAAACGGATGTATCTTCGTCAATAATTGTCAGAAGTTAGAATTTCTTTCAACATTATGAAGCCCTTTTTATATATTTTGATTCTGCATCAAAAGCTGAAAATATGTAGTCTCGAAGTCATTTCGAGAAATTTACGTTTTAAGTTTCTGTTTCCAAATTCAAACGGATGTATCTTCGCCAATAATTGTCAGAAGTTAGAATTTCTTTCAACATTATGAAGCCCTTTTTATATATTTTGACCCTGCATCAAAAGCTGAAAATATGTAGTCGCGAAGTCATTTCGAGAAATTGACGTTTGAAGTTTCTGTTTCCAAATTCAAACGGATGTATCTTCGCCAATAATTGTCAGAAGTTAGAATTTCTTTCAACATTATGAAGCCCTTTTCATATATTTTGACTCTGCATCAAAAGCTGAAAATATGTAGTCGCGAAGTCATTTCGAGAAATTGACGTTTTAAGTTTCGGTTTCCAAATTCAAACGGATGTATCTTCGCCAATAATTGTCAGAAGTTAGAATTTCTTTCAACATTATGAAGCCCTTTTTATATATTTTGATTCTGCATCAAAAGCTGAAAATATGTAGTCTCGAAGTCATTTCGAGAAATTGACGTTTTAAGTTTCTGTTTCCAAATTCAAACGGATGTATCTTCGTCAATAATTGTCAGAAGTTAGAATTTCTTTCAACATTATGAAGCCCTTTTTATATATTTTGATTCTGCATCAAAAGCTGAAAATATGTAGTCTCGAAGTCATTTCGAGAAATCGACGTTTTAAGTTTCTGTTTCCAAATTCAAACGGATGTATCTTCGCCAATAATTGTCAGAAGTTAGAATTTCTTTCAACATTATGAGGCCCCTTTTATATATTTTGATTCTGCATCAAAAGCTGAAAATATGTAGTCTCGAAGTCATTTCGAGAAATTGACGTTTGAAGTTTCTGTTTCCAAATTCAAACGGATGTATCTTCGCCAATAATTGTCAGAAGTTAGAATTTCTTTCAACATTATGAAGCCCTTTTCATATATTTTGACTCTGCATCAAAAGCTGAAAATATGTAGTCGCGAAGTCATTTCGAGAAATTGACGTTGTAAGTTTCGGTTTCCAAATTCAAACGGATGTATCTTCGCCAATAATTGTCAGAAGTTAGAATTTCTTTCAACATTATGAAGCCCTTTTTATATATTTTGATTCTGCATCAAAAGCTGAAAATATGTAGTCTCGAAGTCATTTCGAGAAATTGACGTTTTAAGTTTCTGTTTCCAAATTCAAACGGATGTATCTTCGCCAATAATTGTCAGAAGTTAGAATTTCTTTCAACATTATGAAGCCCTTTTTATATATTTTGATTCTGCATCAAAAGCTGAAAATATGTAGTCTCGAAGTCATTTCGAGAAATTGACGTTTTAAGTTTCTGTTTCCAAATTCAAACGGATGTATCTTCGTCAATAATTGTCAGAAGTTAGAATTTCTTTCAACATTATGAAGCCCTTTTTATATATTTTGATTCTGCATCAAAAGCTGAAAATATGTAGTCTCGAAGTCATTTCGAGAAATCGACGTTTTAAGTTTCTGTTTCCAAATTCAAACGGATGTATCTTCGCCAATAATTGTCAGAAGTTAGAATTTCTTTCAACATTATGAAGCCCTTTTTATATATTTGGATTCTGCATCAAAAGCTGAAAATATGTAGTCTTGAAGTCATTTCGAGAAATCGACGTTTTAAGTTTCTGTTTCTAAATTCAAACGGATGTATCTTCGCCAATAATTGTCAGAAGTTAGAATTTCTTTCAACATTATGAAGCCCTTTTTATATATTTTGACCCTGCATCAAAAGCTGAAAATATGTAGTCTCGAAGTCATTTCGAGAAATTGACGTTTTAAGTTTCTGTTTCCAAACTCAAACGTATGTATCTTCGCCAATAATTGTCAGAAGTTAGAATTTCTTTCAACATTATGAAGCCCTTTTTATATATTTTGATTCTGCATCAAAAGCTGAAAATATGTAGTCTCGAAGTCATTTCGAGAAATTTATGTTTTAAGTTTCTGTTTCCAAATTCAAACGGATGTATCTTCGCCAATAATTGTCAGAAGTTAGAATTTCTTTCAACATTATGAAGCCCTTTTTATATATTTTGACCCTGCATCAAAAGCTGAAAATATGTAGTCTCGAAGTCATTTCGAGAAATTGACGTTTGAAGTTTCTGTTTCCAAATTCAAACGGATGTATCTTCGCCAATAATTGTCAGAAGTTAGAATTTCTTTCAACATTATGAAGCCCTTTTCATATATTTTGACTCTGCATCAAAAGCTGAAAATATGTAGTCGCGAAGTCATTTCGAGAAATTGACGTTTTAAGTTTCGGTTTCCAAATTCAAACGGATGTATCTTCGCCAATAATTGTCAGAAGTTAGAATTTCTTTCAACATTATGAACCCCTTTTTATATATTTTGATTCTGCATCAAAAGCTGAAAATATGTAGTCTCGAAGTCATTTCGAGAAATTGACGTTTTAAGTTTCTGTTTCCAAATTCAAACGGATGTATCTTCGTCAATAATTGTCAGAAGTTAGAATTTCTTTCAACATTATGAAGCCCTTTTTATATATTTTGATTCTGCATCAAAAGCTGAAAATATGTAGTCTCGAAGTCATTTCGAGAAATCGACGTTTTAAGTTTCTGTTTCCAAATTCAAACGGATGTATCTTCGCCAATAATTGTCAGAAGTTAGAATTTCTTTCAACATTATGAGGCCCCTTTTATATATTTTGATTCTGCATCAAAAGCTGAAAATATGTAGTCTCGAAGTCATTTCGAGAAATTGACGTTTGAAGTTTCTGTTTCCAAATTCAAACGGATGTATCTTCGCCAATAATTGTCAGAAGTTAGAATTTCTTTCAACATTATGAAGCCCTTTTCATATATTTTGACTCTGCATCAAAAGCTGAAAATATGTAGTCGCGAAGTCATTTCGAGAAATTGACGTTGTAAGTTTCTGTTTCCAAATTCAAACGGATGTATCTTCGCCAATAATTGTCAGAAGTTAGAATTTCTTTCAACATTATGAAGCTCTTTTTATATATTTTGATTCTGCATCAAAAGCTGAAAATATGTAGTCTCGAAGTCATTTCGAGAAATTGACGTTTTAAGTTTCTGTTTCCAAATTCAAACGGATGTATCTTCGCCAATAATTGTCAGAAGTTAGAATTTCTTTCAACATTATGAAGCCCTTTTTATATATTTTGACCCTGCATCAAAAGCTGAAAATATGTAGTCTCGAAGTCATTTCGAGAAATTGACGTTTTAAGTTTCTGTTTCCAAATTCAAACGGATGTATCTTCGCCAATAATTGTCAGAAGTTAGAATTTCTTTCAACATTATGAAGCCTTTTTATATATTTTGACTCTGCATCAAAAGCTGAAAATATGTAGTCTCGAAGTCATTTCGAGAAATTGACGTATTAAGTTTCTGTTTCCAAATTCAAATGGATGTATCTTCGCCAATAATTGTCAGAAGTTAGAATTTCTTTCAACATTATGAAGCCCTTTTTATATATGTTGACCCTGCATCAAAAGCTGAAAATATGTAGTCTCGAAGTCATTTCGAGAAATTGACGTTTTAAGTTTCTGTTTCCAAACTCAAACGGATGTATCTTCGCCAATAATTGTCAGAAGTTAGAATTTCTTTCAACATTATGAAGCCCTTTTAATATATGTTGATTCTGCATCAAAAGCTGAAAATATGTAGTCTCGAAGTCATTTCGAGAAATTGACGTTTTAAGTTTCTGTTTCCAAATTCAAACGGATGTATCTTCGCCAATAATTGTCAGGAGTTAGAATTTCTTTCAACATTATGAAGCCCTTTTTATATATTTTGACTCTGCATCAAAAGCTGAAAATATGTAGTCTCGAAGTCATTTCGAGAAATTGACGTTTTAAGTTTCTGTTTCTAAATTCAAACGGATGTATCTTCGCCAATAATTGTCAGAAGTTAGAATTTCTTTCAACATTATGAAGCCCCTTTTATATATTTTGATTCTGCATCAAAAGCTGAAAATATGTAGTCTCGAAGTCATTTCGAGAAATTGACGTTTTAAGTTTCTGTTTCCAAATTCAAACGGATGTATCTTCGCCAATAATTGTCAGAAGTTAGAATTTCTTGCAACATTATAAACCCCTTTTTATATATTTTGATTCTGCATCAAAAGCGGAAAATATGTAGTCTCGAAGTCATTTCGAGATATTGGCGTTTTAAGTTTCTGTTTCCCAATTCAAACGGATGTATCTTCGCCAATAATTGTCAGAAGTTAGAATTTCTTTCAACATTATGAAGCCCTTTTCATATATTTTGACTCTGCATCAAAAGCTGAAAATATGTAGTCGCGAAGTCATTTCGAGAAATTGACGTTTTAAGTTTCGGTTTCCAAATTCAAACGGATGTATCTTCGCCAATAATTGCCAGAAGTTAGAATTTCTTTCAACATTATGAAGCCCTTTTTATATATTTTGATTCTGCATCAAAAGCTGAAAATATGTAGTCTCGAAGTCATTTCGAGAAATTGACGTTTTAAGTTTCTGTTTCCAAATTCAAACGGATGTATCTTCGTCAATAATTGTCAGAAGTTAGAATTTCTTTCAACATTATGAAGCCCTTTTTATATATTTTGATTCTGCATCAAAAGCTGAAAATATGTAGTCTCGAAGTCATTTCGAGAAATCGACGTTTTAAGTTTCTGTTTCCAAATTCAAACGGATGTATCTTCGCCAATAATTGTCAGAAGTTAGAATTTCTTTCAACATTATGAAGCCCTTTTTATATATTTGGATTCTGCATCAAAAGCTGAAAATATGTAGTCTTGAAGTCATTTCGAGAAATCGACGTTTTAAGTTTCTGTTTCTAAATTCAAACGGATGTATCTTCGCCAATAATTGTCAGAAGTTAGAATTTCTTTCAACATTATGAAGCCCTTTTTATATATTTTGACTCTGCATCAAAAGCTGAAAATATGTAGTCTCGAAGTCATTTCGAGAAATTGACGTTTTAAGTTTCTGTTTCCAAACTCAAACGGATGTATCTTCGCCAATAATTGTCAGAAGTTAGAATTTCTTTCAACATTATGAAGCCCTTTTTATATATTTTGATTCTGCATCAAAAGCTGAAAATATGTAGTCTCGAAGTCATTTCGAGAAATTTACGTTTTAAGTTTCTGTTTCCAAATTCAAACGGATGTATCTTCGCCAATAATTGTCAGAAGTTAGAATTTCTTTCAACATTATGAAGCCCTTTTTATATATTTTGACTCTGCATCAAAAGCTGAAAATATGTAGTCTCGAAGTCATTTCGAGAAATTGACGTTTTAAGTTTCTGTTTCTAAATTCAAACGGATGTATCTTCTCCAATAATTGTCAGAAGTTAGAATTTCTTTCAACATTATGAAGCCCCTTTTATATATTTTGATTCTGCATCAAAAGCTGAAAATATGTAGTCTCGAAGTCATTTCGAGAAATTGACGTTTTAAGTTTCTGTTTCCAAATTCAAACGGATGTATCTTCGCCAATAATTGTCAGAAGTTAGAATTTCTTGCAACATTATAAACCCCTTTTTATATATTTTGATTCTGCTTTAAAAGCGGAAAATATGTAGTCTCGAAGTCATTTCGAGAAATTTACGTTTTAAGTTTCTGTTTCCAAATTCAAACGGATGTATATTCGCCAATAATTGTCAGAAGTTAGAATTTCTTTCAACATTATGAAGCCCTTTTTATATATTTTGACTCTGCATCGAAAGCTGAAAATATGTAGTCGCGAAGTCATTTCGAGAAATTGACGTTTGAAGTTTCTGTTTCCAAATTCAAACGGATGTATCTTCTCCAATAATTGTCAGAAGTTAGAATTTCTTTCAACATTATGAAGCCCCTTTTATATATTTTGACTCTGCATCAAAAGCTGAAAATATGTAGTCTCGAAGTCATTTCGAGAAATTGACGTTTTAAGTTTCGGTTTCCAAATTCAAACGGATGTATCTTCGCCAATAATTGTCAGAAGTTAGAATTTCTTTCAACATTATGAAGCCCTTTTTATATATTTTGATTCTGCATCAAAAGCTGAAAATATGTAGTCTCGAAGTCATTTCGAGAAATTGACGTTTTAAGTTTCTGTTTCCAAATTCAAACGGATGTATCTTCGTCAATAATTGTCAGAAGTTAGAATTTCTTTCAACATTATGAAGCCCTTTTTATATATTTTGATTCTGCATCAAAAGCTGAAAATATGTAGTCTCGAAGTCATTTCGAGAAATCGACGTTTTAAGTTTCTGTTTCCAAATTCAAACGGATGTATCTTCGCCAATAATTGTCAGAAGTTAGAATTTCTTTCAACATTATGAGGCCCCTTTTATATATTTTGATTCTGCATCAAAAGCTGAAAATATGTAGTCTCGAAGTCATTTCGAGAAATTGACGTTTGAAGTTTCTGTTTCCAAATTCAAACGGATGTATCTTCGCCAATAATTGTCAGAAGTTAGAATTTCTTTCAACATTATGAAGCCCTTTTCATATATTTTGACTCTGCATCAAAAGCTGAAAATATGTAGTCGCGAAGTCATTTCGAGAAATTGACGTTGTAAGTTTCGGTTTCCAAATTCAAACGGATGTATCTTCGCCAATAATTGTCAGAAGTTAGAATTTCTTTCAACATTATGAAGCCCTTTTTATATATTTTGATTCTGCATCAAAAGCTGAAAATATGTAGTCTCGAAGTCATTTCGAGAAATTGACGTTTTAAGTTTCTGTTTCCAAATTCAAACGGATGTATCTTCGCCAATAATTGTCAGAAGTTAGAATTTCTTTCAACATTATGAAGCCCTTTTTATATATTTTGACCCTGCATCAAAAGCTGAAAATATGTAGTCTCGAAGTCATTTCGAGAAATTGACGTTTTAAGTTTCTGTTTCCAAATTCAAACGGATGTATCTTCGCCAATAATTGTCAGAAGTTAGAATTTCTTTCAACATTATGAAGCCCTTTTTATATATTTTGATTCTGCATCAAAAGCTGAAAATATGTAGTCTTGAAGTCATTTCGAGAAATCGACGTTTTAAGTTTCTGTTTCTAAATTCAAACGGATGTATCTTCGCCAATAATTGTCAGAAGTTAGAATTTCTTTCAACATTATGAAGCCTTTTTATATATTTTGGCCCTGCATCAAAAGCTGAAAATATGTAGTCTCGAAGTCATTTCGAGAAATTGACGTTTTAAGTTTCTGTTTCCAAATTCAAACGGATGTATCTTCGCCAATAATTGTCAGAAGTTAGAATTTCTTTCAACATTATGAAGCCCTTTTCATATATTTTGATTCTGCATCAAAAGCTGAAAATATGTAGTCTCGAAGTCATTTCGAGAAATTGACGTTTTAAGTTTCTGTTTCCAAATTCAAACGGATGTATCTTCGCCAATAATTGTCAGAAGTTAGAATTTCTTTCAACATTATGAAGCCCTTTTTATATATTTTGATTCTGCATCAAAAGCTGAAAATATGTAGTCTCGAAGTCATTTCGAGAAATTGACGTTTTAAGTTTCTGTTTCCAAATTCAAACGGATGTATCTTCGCCAATAATTGTCAGAAGTTAGAATTTCTTTCAACATTATGAAGCCCATTTTATATATTTTGACTCTGCATCAAAAGCTGAAAATATGTAGTCTCGAAGTCATTTCGAGAAATTGACGTTTTAAGTTTCTGTTTCTAAATTCAAACGGATGTATCTTCGCCAATAATTGTCAGAAGTTAGAATTTCTTTCAACATTATGAAGCCCCTTTTATATATTTTGATTCTGCATCAAAGGCTGAAAATATGTAGTCTCGAAGTCATTTCGAGAAATTGACGTTTTAAGTTTCTGTTTCCAAATTCAAACGGATGTATCTTCGCCAATAATTGTCAGAAGTTAGAATTTCTTTCAACATTATGAAGCCCTTTTTATATATTTTGATTCTGCATCAAAAGCTGAAAATATGTAGTCTCGAAGTCATTTCGAGATATTGGCGTTTTAAGTTTCTGTTTCCAAATTCAAACGGATGTATCTTCGCCAATAATTGTCAGAAGTTAGAATTTCTTTCAACATTATGAAGCCCTTTTCATATATTTTGACTCTGCATCAAAAGCTGAAAATATGTAGTCTCGAAGTCATTTCGAGAAATTGACGTTTTAAGTTTCGGTTTCCAAATTCAAACGGATGTATCTTCGCCAATAATTGTCAGAAGTTAGAATTTCTTTCACCATTATGAAGCCCTTTTTATATATTTTGATTCTGCATCAAAAGCTGAAAATATGTAGTCTCGAAGTCATTTCGAGAAATTGACGTTTAAAGTTTCTGTTTCCAAATTCAAACGGATGTATCTTCGCCAATAATTGTCAGAAGTTAGAATTTCTTTCAACATTATGAAGCCCTTTTTATATATTTTGATTCTGCATCAAAAGCTGAAAATATGTAGTCTCGAAGTCATTTCGAGAAATTGACGTTTTAAATTTCTGTTTCTAAATTCAAACGGATGTATCTTCGCCAATAATTGTCAGAAGTTAGAATTTCTTTCAACATTATGAAGCCCCTTTTTATATATTTTGATTCTGCATCAAAAGCTGAAAATATGTAGTCTCGAAGTCATTTCGAGAAATTGACGTTTTAAGTTTCTGTTTCCAAATTCAAACGGATGTATCTTCGCCAATAATTGTCAGAAGTTAGAATTTCTTGCAACATTATAAACCCCTTTTTATATATTTTGATTCTGCATCAAAAGCTGAAAATATGTAGTCTCGAAGTCATTTCGAGATATTGGCGTTTTAAGTTTCTGTTTCCAAATTCAAACGGATGTATCTTCGCCAATAATTGTCAGAAGTTAGAATTTCTTTCAACATTATGAAGCCCTTTTCATATATTTTGACTCTGCATCAAAAGCTGAAAATATGTAGTCGCGAAGTCATTTCGAGAAATCGACGTTTTAAGTTTCGGTTTCCAAATTCAAACGGATGTATCTTCGCCAATAATTGTCAGAAGTTAGAATTTCTTTCAACATTATGAAGCCCTTTTTATATATTTTGATTCTGCATCAAAAGCTGAAAATATGTAGTCTCGAAGTCATTTCGAGAAATTGACGTTTTAAGTTTCTGTTTCCAAATTCAAACGGATGTATCTTCGTCAATAATTGTCAGAAGTTAGAATTTCTTTCAACATTATGAAGCCCTTTTTATATATTTTGATTCTGCATCAAAAGCTGAAAATATGTAGTCTCGAAGTCATTTTGAGAAATCGACGTTTTAAGTTTCTGTTTCCAAATTCAAATGGATGTATCTTCGCCAATAATTGTCAGAAGTTAGAATTTCTTTCAACATTATGAAGCCCTTTTTATATATTTTGATTCTGCATCAAAAGCTGAAAATATGTAGTCTCGAAGTCATTTCGAGAAATTGACGTATTAAGTTTCTGTTTCCAAATTCAAATGGATGTATCTTCGCCAATAATTGTCAGAAGTTAGAATTTCTTTCACCATTATGAAGCCGTTTTTATATATTTTGATTCTGCATCAAAAGCTGAAAATATGTAGTCTCGAAGTCATTTCGCGAAATTGACGTTTTAAGTTTCTGTTTCCAAATTCAAACGGATGTATCTTCGCCAACAATTGTCAGAAGTTAGAATTTCTTTCAACATTATGAAGCCCTTTTTATATATTTTGACTCTGCATCAAAAGCTGAAAATATGTAGTCGCGAAGTCATTTCGAGAAATCGACGTTTTAAGTTTCGGTTTCCAAATTCAAACGGATGTATCTACGCCAATAATTGTCAGCAGTTAGAATTTCTTTCAACATTATGAAGCCCTTTTTATATATTTTGATTCTGCATCAAAAGCTGAAAATATGTAGTCTTGAAGTCATTTCGAGAAATCGACGTTTTAAGTTTCTGTTTCTAAATTCAAACGGATGTATCTTCGCCAATAATTGTCAGAAGTTCGAATTTCTTTCAACATTATGAAGCCCTTTTTATATATTTTGACCCTGCATCAAAAGCTGAAAATATGTAGTCTCGAAGTCATTTCGAGAAATTGACGTTTAAAGTTTCAGTTTCCAAACTCAAACGGATGTATCTTCGCCAATAATTGTCAGAAGTTAGAATTTCTTTCAACATTATGAAGCCCTTTTTATATATTTTGATTCTGCATCAAAAGCTGAAAATATGTAGTCTCGAAGTCATTTCGAGAAATTGACGTTTTAAGTTTCTGTTTCCAAATTCAAACGGATGTATCTTCGCCAATAATTGTCAGAAGTTAGAATTTCTTTCAACATTATGAAGCCCTTTTTATATATTTTGACCCTGCATCAAAAGCTGAAAATATGTAGTCTCGAAGTCATTTCGAGAAATTGACGTTTTAAGTTTCTGTTTCTAAATTCAAACGGATGTATCTTCGCCAATAATTGTCAGAAGTTAGAATTTCTTTCAACATTATGAAGCCCCTTTTATATATTTTGATTCTGCATCAAAAGCTGAAAATATGTAGTCTCGAAGTCATTTCGAGAAATCGACGTTTTAAGTTTCTGTTTCCAAATTCAAATGGATGTATCTTCGCCAATAATTGTCAGAAGTTAGAATTTCTTGCAACACTATAAACCCCTTTTTATATATTTTGATTCTGCATCAAAAGCTGAAAATATGTAGTCTCGAAGTCATTTCGAGAAATTGACGTATTAAGTTTCTGTTTCCAAATTCAAATGGATGTATCTTCGCCAATAATTGTCAGAAGTTAGAATTTCTTTCACCATTATGAATCCCTTTTTATATATTTTGATTCTGCATCAAAAGCTGAAAATATGTAGTCTCGAAGTCATTTCGAGAAATTGACGTTTTAAGTTTCTGTTTCCAAATTCAAACGGATGTATCTTCGCCAATAATTGTCAGAAGTTAGAATTTCTTTCAACATTATGAAGCCCTTTTTATATATTTTGATTCTGCATCAAAAGCTGAAAATATGTAGTCTTGAAGTCATTTCGAGAAATCGACGTTTTAAGTTTCTGTTTCTAAATTCAAACGGATGTATCTTCGCCAATAATTGTCAGAAGTTAGAATTTCTTTCAACATTATGAAGCCCTTTTTATATATTTTGACTCTGCATCAAAAGCTGAAAATATGTAGTCCCGAAGTCATTTCGAGAAATTGACGTTTTAAGTTTCTGTTTCCAAACTCAAACGGATGTATCTTCGCCAATAATTGTCAGAAGTTAGAATTTCTTTCAACATTATGAAGCCCTTTTTATATATTTTGATTCTGCATCAAAAGCTGAAAATATGTAGTCTCGAAGTGATTTCGAAAAATTGACGTTTTAAGTTTCTGTTTCCAAATTCAAACGGGTGTATCTTCGCCAATAATTGTCAGAAGTTAGAATTTCTTTCAACATTATGAAGCCCTTTTTATATATTTTGACCCTGCATCAAAAGCTGAAAATGTGTAGTCTCGAAGTCATTTCGAGAAATTGACGTTTTAAGTTTCTGTTTCCAAATTCAAACGGATGTATCTTCGCCAATAATTGTCAGAAGTTAGAATTTCTTTCAACATTATGAAGCCCTTTTTATATATTTTGATTCTGCATCAAAAGCTGAAAAAATGTAGTCTCGAAGTCATTTCGAGAAATTGACGTTTGAAGTTTCTGTTTCCAAATTCAAACGGATGTATCTTCGCCAATAATTGTCAGAAGTTAGAATTTCTTTCAACATTATGAAGCCCTTTTTATATATTTTGATTCTGCATCAAAAGCTGAAAATATGTAGTCTTGAAGTCATTTCGAGAAATCGACGTTTTAAGTCTCTGTTTCTAAATTCAAACGGATGTATCTTCGCCAATAATTGTCAGAAGTTAGAATTTCTTTTCAACATTATGAAGCCCTTTTTATATATTTTGATTCTGCATCAAAAGCTGAAAATATGTAGTCCCGAAGTCATTTCGAGAAATTGACGATTTAAGTTTCTGTTTCCAAATTCAAACGGATGTATCTTCGCCAATAATTGTCAGAAGTTAGAATTTCTTTCAACATTATGAAGCCCTTTTTATATATTTTGATTCTGCATCAAAAGCTGAAAATATGTAGTCTCGAAGTGATTTCGAAAAATTGACGTTTTAAGTTTCTGTTTCCAAATTCAAACGGGTGTATCTTCGCCAATAATTGTCAGAAGGTAGAATTTCTTTCAACATTATGAAGCCCTTTTAATATATTTTGACCCTGCATCAAAAGCTGAAAATATGTAGTCGGGAAGTCATTTCGAGAAATTGACGTTTTAAGTTTCTGTTTCCAAATTCAAACGGATGTATCTTCGCCAATAATTGTCAGAAGTTAGAATTTCTTTCAACATTATGAAGCCCTTTTTATATATTTTAACCCTGCATGAAAAGCTGAAAATATGTAGTCTCGAAGTCATTTCGAGAAATTGACGTTTTAAGTTTCTGTTTCCAAATTCAAATGGATGTATCTTCGCCAATAATTGTCAGAAGTTAGAATTTCTTTCAACATTATGAAGCCCTTTTTATATATTTTAACCCTGCGTGAAAAGCTGAAAATATGAAGTCTCGAAGTCATTTCGAGAAATTGACGTTTTAAGTTTCGGTTTCCAAATTCAAACGGATGTATCTTCGCCAACAATTGTCAGAAGTTAGAATTTCTTTCAACATTATGAAGCCCTTTTTATATATTTTGACTCTGCATCAAAAGCTGAAAATATGTAGTCGCGAAATCATTTCGAGAAATTGACGTTTTAAGTTTCGGTTTCCAAATTCAAACGGATGTATCTTCGCCAATAATTGTCAGCAGTTAGAATTTCTTTCAACATTATGAAGCCCTTTTTATATATTTTGATTCTGCATCAAAAGCTGAAAATATGTAGTCTTGAAGTCATTTCGAGAAATCGACGTTTTAAGTTTCTGTTTCTAAATTCAAACGGATGTATCTTCGCCAATAATTCTCAGAAGTTAGAAATTCTTTCAACATTATGAAGCCCTTTTTATATATTTTGATTCTGCATCAAAAGCTGAAAATATGTAGTCTCGAAGTCATTTCGAGAAATTGACGTTTTAAGTTTCTGTTTCCAAACTCAAACGGATGTATCTTCGCCAATAATTGTCAGAAGTTAGAATTTCTTTCAACGTTATGAAGCCCTTTTTATATATTTTGATTCTGCATCAAAAGCTGAAAATATGTAGTCTCGAAGTTATTTCGAGAAATTGACGTTTTAAGTTTCTGTTTCCAAATTCAAACGGATGTATCTTCGCCAATAATTGTCAGAAGTTAGAATTTCTTTCAACATTATGAAGCCCTTTTTATATATTTTGACCCTGCATCAAAAGCTGAAAATATGTAGTCTCGAAGTCATTTCGAGAAATTGACGTTTTAAGTTTCTGTTTCCAAATTCAAACGGATGTATCTTCGCCAATAATTGTCAGAAGTTAGAATTTCTTTCAACATTATGAAGCCCTTTTTATATATTTTTGATTCTGCATCAAAAAGCTGAAAATATGTAGTCTCGAAGTCATTTCGAGAAATTGACGTTTGAAGTTTCTGTTTCCAAATTCAAACGGATGTATCTTCGCCAACAATTGTCAGAAGTTAGAATTTCTTTCAACATTATGAAGCCCTTTTTATATATTTTGACTCTGCATCAAAAAGCTGAAAATATGTGGTCGCGAAGTCATTTCGAGAAATTGACGTTGTAAGTTTCTGTTTCCAAATTCAAACGGATGTATCTTGGCCAATAATTGTCAGAAGTTAGAATTTCTTTCAACATTATGAAGCCCTTTTTATATATTTTGATTCTGCATCAAAAGCTGAAAATATGTAGTCTCGAAGTCATTTCGAGAAATTGACGTTTTAAGTTTCTGTTTCCAAATTCAAACAGATGTATCTTCGTCAATAATTGTCAGAAGTTAGAATTTCTTTCAACATTATGAAGCCCTTTTTATATATTTTGATTCTGCATCAAAAGCTGAAAATATGTAGTCTCGAAGTCATTTCGAGAAATCGACGTTTTAAGTTTCTGTTTCCAAATCAAACGGATGTATCTTCGCCAATAATTGTCAGCAGTTAGAATTTCTTTCAACATTATGAAGCCCTTTTTATATATTTTGACTATGCATCAAAAGCTGAAAATATGTAGTCTCGAAGTCATTTCGAGAAATTGACGTATTAAGTTTCTGTTTCCAAATTCAAATGGATGTATCTTCGCCAATAATTTTCAGAAGTTAGAATTTCTTTCACCATTATGAAGCCCTTTTTATATATTTTGATTCTGCATCAAAAGCTGAAAATATGTAGTCTCGAAGTCATTTCGCGAAATTGACGTTTTAAGTTTCTGTTTCCAAATTCAAACGGATGTATCTTCGCCAACAATTGTCAGAAGTTAGAATTTCTTTCAATATTATGAAGCCCTTTTTATATATTTTGACTCTGCATCAAAAGCTGAAAATATGTATTCGCGAAGTCATTTCGAGAAATTGACGTTTTAAGTTTCGGTTTCCAAATTCAAACGGATGTATCTTCGCCAATAATTGTCAGAAGTTAGAATTTCTTTCAACATTATGAAGCCCTTTTTATATATTTTGATTCTGCATCAAAAGCTGAAAATATGTAGTCTTGAAGTCAATTCGAGAAATTGACGTTTTAAGTTTCTGTTTCTAAATTCAAACGGTTGTATCTTCGCCAATAATTGTCAGAAGTCAGACTTTCTTTCAACATTATGAAGCCCTTTTTATATATTTTGATTCTGCATCAAAAGCTGAAAATATGTAGTCTCGAAGTCATTTCGAGAAATTGACGTTTTAAGTTTCTGTTTCCAAATCAAATGGATGTATCTTCGCCAATAATTGTCAGACGTTAGAATTTCTTTCAACATTATGAAGCCCTTTTTATATATTTTGATTCTGCATCAAAAGCTGAAAATATGTAGTCTCGAAGTCATTTCGAGAAATTGACGTTTTAAGTTTCTGTTTCCAAATCCAAACGGATGTATCTTCGCCAATAATTGTCAGAAGTTAGAATTTCTTTCAACATTATGAAGCCCTTTTTATATATTTTGACTCTGCATCAAAAGCTGAAAATATGTATTCGCGAAGTCATTTCGAGAAACTGACGTTTTGAGTTTCGGTTTCCAAATTCAAACGGATGTATCTTCGCCAATAATTGTCAGAAGTTAGAATTTCTTTCAACATTATGAAGCCCTTTTTATATATTTTGACTCTGCATCAAAAGCTGAAAATATGTAGTCTCGAAGTCATTTCGAAAAATTGACGTTTTAAGTTTCTGTTTCCAAATTCAAACGGATGTATCTTCGCCAATAATTTGTCAGAAGTTAGAATTTCTTTCCACATTATGAAAGTCCCTTTTTATATATTTTGACTCTGCATCAAAAGCTGAAAATATGTAGTCTCGAAGTCACTTCGAGAAATTGACGTTTTAAGTTTCTGTTTCCAAACTCAAACGGATGTATCTTCGCCAATAATTGTCAGACGTTAGAATTTCTTTCAACATTATGAAGCCCTTTTTATATATTTTGATTCTGCATCAAAAGCTGAAAATATGTAGTCTCGAAGTCATTTCGAGAAATTGACGTTTTAAGTTTCTGTTTCCAAATCCAAACGGATGTATCTTCGCCAATAATTGTCAGAAGTTAGAATTTCTTTCAACATTATGAAGCCCTTTTTATATATTTTGACTCTGCATCAAAAGCTGAAAATATGTAGTCTCGAAGTCATTTCGAGAAATTGACGTTTTAAGTTTCTGTTTCCAAATTCAAACGGATGTATCTTCGCCAATAATTGTCAGAAGTTAGAATTTCTTTCAACATTATGAAGCCCTTTTTATATATTTTGACTCTGCATCAAAAGCTGAAAATATGTAGTCTCGAAGTCATTTCGAAAAATTGACGTTTTAAGTTTCTGTTTCCAAATTCAAACGGATGTATCTTCGCCAATAATTGTCAGAAGGTAGAATTTCTTTCAACATTATGAAGCCCTTTTTATATATTTTGACCCTGCATCAAAAGCTGAAAATATGTAGTCTCGAAGTCATTTCGAGAAATTGACGTTTTAAGTTTCTGTTTCCAAATTCAAACGGATGTATATTCGCCAATAATTGTCAGAAGTTAGAATTTCTTTCAACATTATGAAGCCCCTTTTATATGTTTTGATTCTGCATCAAAAGCTGAAAATATGTAGTCTCGAAGTCATTTCGAGAAATTGACGTTTTAAGTTTCTGTTTCCAAATTCAAACGGATGTATCTTCGCCAATAATTGTCAGAAGTTAGAATTTCTTTCAACATTATGAAGCCCTTTTTATATATTTTAACCCTGCATGAAAAGCTGAAAATATGTAGTCTCGAAGTCATTTCGAGAAATTGACGTTTTAAGTTTCTGTTTCCAAATCCAAACGGATGTATCTTCGCCAATAATTGTCAGAAGTTAGAATTTCTTTCAACATTATGAAGCCCTTTTTATATATTTTGACTCTGCATCAAAAGCTGAAAATATGTAGTCTCGAAGTCATTTCGAGAAATTGACGTTTTAAGTTTCTGTTTCCAAATTCAAACGGATGTATATTCGCCAATAATTGTCAGAAGTTAGAATTTCTTTCAACATTATGAAGCCCTTTTTATATATTTTGATTCTGCATCAAAAGCTGAAAATATGTAGTCTCGAAGTCATTTCGAGAAATCGACGTTTTAAGTTTCTGTTTCTAAATTCAAACGGATGTATCTTCGCCAATAATTGTCAGAAGTTAGAATTTCTTTCAACATTATGAAGCCCTTTTTATATATTTTGATTCTGCATCAAAAGCTGAAAATATGTAGTCTCGAAGTCATTTCGAGAAATTGACGTTTTAAGTTTCTGTTTCCAAATCCAAACGGATGTATCTTCGCCAATAATTGTCAGAAGTTAGAATTTCTTTCAACATTATGAAGCCCTTTTTATATATTTTGACTCTGCATCAAAAGCTGAAAATATGTAGTCTCGAAGTCATTTCGAGAAATTGACGTATTAAGTTTCTGTTTCCAAATTAAAATGGATGTATCTTCGCCAGTAATTGTCAGAAGTTAGAATTTCTTTCAACATTATAAACCCCTTTTTATATATTTTGATTCTGCATCAAAAGCGGAAAATATGTAGTCTCGAAGTCATTTCGAGATATAGGCGTTTTAAGTTTCGGTTTTCAAATGCAAACGGATGTATCTTCGCCAATAATTGTCAGAAGTTAGAATTTCTTTCAACATTATGAAGCCCTTTTTATATATTTTGACTCTGCATCAAAAGCTGAAAATATGTAGTCTCGAAGTCATTTCGAGAAATTGACGTTTTAAGTTTCTGTTTCTAAATTCAAACGGATGTATCTTCGCCAATAATTGCCAGAAGTTAGAATTTCTTTCAACATTATGAAGCCCTTTTTATATATTTTGACTCTGCATCAAAAGCTGAAAATATGTAGTCGCGAAGTCATTTCGAGAAATTGACGTTTTAGTTTCGGTTTCCAAATTCAAACGGATGTATCTTCGCCAATAATTGTCAGAAGTCAGAATTTCTTTCAACATTATGAAGCCCTTTTTATATATTTTGATTCTGCATCAAAAGCTGAAAATATGTAGTCTCGAAGTCATTTCGAGAAATTGACGTTTTAAGTTTCGGTTTCCAAATTCAAACGGATGTATCTTCGTCAATAATTGTCAGAAGTTAGAATTTCTTTCAACATTATGAAGCCCTTTTTATATACTTTGATTCTGCATCAAAAGCTGAAAATATGTAGTCTCGAAGTCATTTCGAGAAATTGACGTTTTAAGTTTCTGTTTCCAAATTCAAACGGATGTATCTTCGCCAATAATTGTCAGAAGTTAGAATTTCTTTCAACATTATGAAGCCCTTTTATATATTTTGATTCTGCATCAAAAACTGAAAATATGTAGTCTCGAAGTCATTTCGAGAAATTGACGTTTTAAGTTTCTGTTTCCAAATTCAAACGGATGTATCTTCGCCAATAATTGTCAGAAGTTAGAATTTCTTTCAACATTATGAAGCCCTTTTTATATATTTTAACCCTGCATGAAAAGCTGAAAATATGTAGTCTCGAAGTCATTTCGAGAAATTGACGTTTTAAGTTTCGGTTTCCAAATTCAAACGGATGTATCTTCGCCAATAATTGTCAGAAGTTAGAATTTCTTTCAACATTATGAAGCCGTTTTTATATATTTTGATTCTGCATCAAAAGCTGAAAATATGTAGTCTCGAAGTCATTTCGAGAAATTGACGTTTTAAGTTTCTGTTTCCAAATTCAAACGGATGTATCTTCGCCAACAATTGTCAGAAGTTAGAATTTCTTTCAACATTATGAAGCCCTTTTTATATATATTGACTCTGCATCAAAAGCTGAAAATATGTAGTCGCGAAGTCATTTCGAGAAATTGACGTTTTAAGTTTCGGTTTCCAAATTCAAACGGATGTATCTTCGCCAATAATTGTCAGCAGTTAGAATTTCTTTCAACATTATGAAGCCCTTTTTATATATTTTGATTCTGCATCAAAAGCTGAAAATATGTAGTCTTGAAGTCATTTCGAGAAATCGACGTTTTAAGTTTCTGTTTCTAAATTCAAACGGATGTATCTTCGCCAATAATTGTCAGAAGTTAGAATTTCTTTCAACATTATGAAGCCCTTTTTATATATTTTGATTCTGCATCAAAAGCTGAAAACATGTAGTCTCGAAGTCATTTCGAGAAATTGACGTTTTAAGTTTCTGTTTCCAAATTCAAACGGATGTATCTTCGCCAATAATTGTCAGAAGTTAGAATTTCTTTCAACATTATGAAGCCCTTTTTATATATTTTGATTCTGCATCAAAAGCTGAAAATATGTAGTCTCGAAGTCATTTCGAGAAATTGACGTTTTAAGTTTCTGTTTCCAAATTCAAACGGATGTATCTTCGCCAATAATTGTCAGAAGTTAGAATTTCTTTCAACATTATGAAGCCCTTTTTATATATTTTGACCGTGCATCAAAAGCTGAAAATATGTAGTCTCGAAGTCATTTCGAGAAATTGACGTTTTAAGTTTCTGTTTCCAAA
>NW_025063682.1:0-7573 GCF_018153295.1 Drosophila grimshawi
TTCCGACTCAGCTAAGAAAGATATTGAGGGATATTCTTCGACAAATAGAAAATATATGGAAAGCATTAAATAGGATCTACCTTGAATTAAATGACCATATCTTCGTCAAAAAATGCCCCATTTCAAATATAAAGGTGTTTTTAGAATTCACTCGATCTGTGGAATAGAACTGCATTAAAATAATTTGTCTTCCGACTCATCTAAGAAAGATATTAAGGGATATTCTTTGATTAACAGAAAATATATGGAAAGCATTAAATAGGGTCTACCTTGAAATAAATGGCCATATCTTCGTCAAAAATTGCCCTATTTCAATTATAAAGGTGTTTTTAGAATTCACTCAATCTTTGGAACAAAACTGCATTCAAATAATTTGACTTCCGACTCATCTAAGAAAGATATTAAGGGATATTCTTCGATTAATAGAAAATATAAGCCAAACATTAAATAGGGTCAACCTTGAAATAAATGGCCATATCTTCGTCAAAATTGCCACATTTCAATTATAAAGGTTGTTTTTAGAATTCACTCGATCTTTGGAACAAAACTGCATTAAAATAATTTGACTTCCGACTCATCTAAGAAAGATATTAAGGGATATTCTTCGATTAACAGAAAATATATGGAAAGCATTAAATAGGGTCTACCTTGAAATAAATGGCCATATCTTCGTCAAAAATTGCCCCATTTCAATTATAAAGGTGTTTTTAGAATTCACTCGATCTTTGGAACAAAACTGCATTAAAATAATTTGACTTCCGACTCATCTAAGAAAGATATTAAGGGATATTCTTTGATTAACAGAAAATATATGGAAAGCATTAAATAGGGTCAACCTTGAAATAAATGGCCATATCTTCGTCAAAACTGCCCCATTTCAATTATACAGGTGTTTTAAGAATTCACTCGATCTTTGGAACAAAACTGCATTAAAATAATTTGACTTCCGACTCATCTAAGAAAGATATTAAGGGATATTCTTCGATAAATAGAAAATATATGGAAAGCATTAAATAGGGTCTACCTTGAAATAAATGGCCATATCTTCGTCAAAAATTGCCCCATTTCAATTATAAAGGTGTTTTTTAGAATTCACTCTATCTTTGGAACAAAACTGCATTAAAATAATTTGACTTCAGACTCATCTAAGAAAGATATTAAGGGATATTCTTCGATTAATAGAAAATATAAGCCAAACATTAAATAGGGTCAACCTTGAAATAAATGGCCATATCTTCGTCAAAAATTGCCCCATTTCAATTATAAAGGTGTTTTTAGAATTCACTCGATCTTTGAAACAAAAACTGCATTAAAATAATTTGACTTCCGACTCATCTAAGAAAGATATTAAGGGATATTCTTCGATTAACAGAAAATATATGGAAAGCATTAAATAGGGTCTACCTTGAAATAAATGGCCATATCTTCGTCAAAAATTGCCCCATTTCAATTATAAAGGTGTTTTTAGAATTCACTCGATCTTTGGAATAAAACTGCATTAAAATAATTTGACTTTCGACTCATCTTAGAAGGTATTAAGGGATATTCTTCGATAAATAGAAAATATATTGAAAGCATTAAATAGGGTCTACCTTGAAATAAATGGCCATATCTTCGTCAAAAATTGCTCCATTTCAATTATGAAGGTGTTATTAGAATTCACTCAATCTTTGGAATAAAACTGCGTTTAAATAATTTGACTTCCGACTCATCTAAGAAGATATTAAGGGATATTCTTCGATTAACAGAAAATATATGGAAAGCATTAAATAGGGGGTCTACCTTGAAATAAATGGCCATATCTTCGTCAAAAATTGCCCCATTTCAATTATAAAGGTGTTTTTAGAATTCGCTCGATCTTTGGAACAAAACTAAATTTAAAATAATTTGACTTCCGACTCAGCTAAGAAAGATATTGAGGGATATTCTTCGACAAATAGAAAATATATGGAAAGCATTAAATAGGATCTACCTTGAATTAAATGACCATATCTTCGTCAAAAAATGCCCCATTTCAAATATAAAGGTGTTTTTAGAATTCACTCGATCTGTGGAATAGAACTGCATTAAAATAATTTGTCTTATGACTCATCTAAGAAAGATATTAAGGGATATTCTTCGATAAATAGAAAATATATGGAAAGCATTAAATAGGGTCTACCTTGAAATAAATGGCCATATCTTCGTCTAAAATTGCCCCATTTCAATTATAAAGGTGTTTTTAGAATTCACTCAATCTTTGGAACAAAACTGCATTAAAATAATTTGACTTCCGACTCATCTAAGAAAGATATTAAGGGATATTCTTCGATTAATAGAAAATATAAGCCAAACATTAAATAGGGTCAACCTTGAAATAAATGGCCATATCTTCGTCAAAAATTGCCCCATTTCAATTATAAAGGTGTTTTTAGAATTCACTCGATCTTTGGAACAAAACTGCATTAAAATAATTTGACTTCCGACTCATCTAAGAAAGATATTAAGGGATATTCTTCGATTAACAGAAAATATATGGAAAGCATTAAATAGGGTCTACCTTGAAATAAATGGCCATATCTTCGTCAAAAATTGCCCCATTTCAATTATAAAGGTGTTTTTAGAATTCACTCGATCTTTGGAACAAAACTGCATTAAAATAATTTGACTTCCGACTCATCTAAGAAAGATATTAAGGGATATTCTTTGATTAACAGAAAATATATGGAAAGCATTAAATAGGGTCTACCTTGAAATAAATGGCCATATCTTCGTCAAAAATTGCCCCATTTCAATTATAAAGGTGTTTTTAAGAATTCACTCGATCTTTGGAACAAAAATGCATTAAAATAATTTGACTTCCGACTCATCTAAGAAAGATATTAAGGGATATTCTTCGATAAATAGAAAATATATGGAAAGCATTAAATAGGGTCTACCTTGAAATAAATGGCCATATCTTCGTCAAAAATTGCCCCATTTCAATTATAAAGGTGTTTTTTAGAATTCACTCGATCTTTGGAACAAAACTGCATTAAAATAATTTGACTTCCGACTCATCTAAGAAAGATATTAAGGGATATTCTTCGATTAATAGAAAATATAAGCCAAACATTAAATAGGGTCAACCTTGGAAATAAATGGCCATATCTTCGTCAAAAATTGCCCCATTTCAATTATAAAGGTGTTTTTAGAATTCACTCGATCTTTGAAACAAAACTGCATTAAAATAATTTGACTTCCGACTCATCTAAGAAAGATATTAAGGGATATTCTTCGATTAACAGAAAATATATGGAAAGCATTAAATAGGGTCTACCTTGAAATAAATGGCCATATCTTCGTCAAAAATTGCCCCATTTCAATTATAAAGGTGTTTTTAGAATTCACTCAATCTTTGGAACAAAACTGCATTAAAATAATTTGACTTTCGACTCATCTTAGAAAGGTATTAAGGGATATTCTTCGATAAATAGAAAATATATTGAAAGCATTAAATAGGGTCTACCTTGAAATAAATGGCCATATCTTCGTCAAAAATTGCTCCATTTCAATTATAAAGGTGTTATTAGAATTCACTCAATCTTTGGAATAAAACTGCGTTTAAATAATTTGACTTCCGACTCATCTAAGAAAGATATTAAGGGATATTCTTCGATTAACAGAAAATATATGGAAAGCATTAAATAGGGGGTCTACCTTGAAATAAATGGCCATATCTTCGTCAAAAATTGCCCCATTTCAATTATAAAGGTGTTTTTAGAATTCGCTCGATCTTTGGAACAAAACTAAATTTAAAATAATTTGACTTCCGACTCAGCTAAGAAAGATATTGAGGGATATTCTTCGACAAATAGAAAATATATGGAAAGCATTAAATAGGATCTACCTTGAATTAAATGACCATATCTTCGTCAAAAAATGCCCCATTTCAAATATAAAGGTGTTTTTAGAATTCACTCGATCTGTGGACAGAACTGCATTAAAATAATTTGTCTTATGACTCATCTACGAAAGATATTAAGGGATATTCTTCGATAAATAGAAAATATATGGAAAGCATTAAATAGGGTCTACCTTGAAATAAATGGCCATATCTTCGTCTAAAATTGCCCCATTTCAATTATAAAGGTGTTTTTAGAATTCACTCAATCTTTGGAACAAAACTGCATTAAAATAATTTGTCTTCCGACTCATCTAAGAAAGATATTAAGGGATATTCTTCGATTAATAGAAAATATAAGCCAAACATTAAATAGGGTCAACCTTGAAATAAATGGCCATATCTTCGTCAAAAATTGCCACATTTCAATTATAAAGGTGTTTTTAGAATTCACTTGATCTTTGGAACAAAACTGCATTAAAATAATTTGACTTCCGACTCATCTAAGAAAGATATTAAGGGATATTCTTCGATTAATAGAAAATATATGGAAAGCATTAAATAGGGTCAACCTTGAAATAAATGGCCATATCTTCGTCAAAAATTGCCCCATTTCAATTATAAAGGTGTTTTTAGAATTCACTCGATCTTTGGAACAAAACTGCATTAAAATAATTTGACTTCCGACTCATCTAAGAAAGATATTAAGGGATATTCTTTGATTAACAGAAAATATATGGAAAGCATTAAATAGGGTCAACCTTGAAATAAATGGCCATATCTTCGTCAAAACTGCCCCATTTCAATTATACAGGTGTTTTAAGAATTCACTCGATCTTTGGAACAAAACTGCATTAAAATAATTTGACTTCCGACTCATCTAAGAAAGATATTAAGGGATATTCTTCGATAAATAGAAAATATATGGAAAACATTATATAGGGTCTACCTTGAAATAAATGGCCATATCTTCGTCTAAAATTGCCCCATTTCAATTATAAAGGTGTTTTTAGAATTCACTCTATCTTTGGAACAAAACTGCATTAAAATAATTTGACTTCCGACTCATCTAAGAAAGATATTAAGGGATATTCTTCGATTAATAGAAAATATAAGCCAAACATTAAATAGGGTCAACCTTGAAATAAATGGCCATATCTTCGTCAAAAATTGCCCCATTTCAATTATAAAGGTGTTTTTAGAATTCACTCGATCTTTGAAACAAAACTGCATTAAAATAATTTGACTTCCGACTCATCTAAGAAAGATATTAAGGGATATTCTTCGATTAACAGAAAATATATGGAAAGCATTAAATAGGGTCTACCTTGAAATAAATGGCCATATCTTCGTCAAAAATTGCCCCATTTCAATTATAAAGGTGTTTTTAGAATTCACTCGATCTTTGGAATAAAACTGCATTAAAATAATTTGACTTCCGACTCATCTAAGAAAGATATTAAGGGATATTCTTTGATTAACAGAAAATATATGGAAAGCATTAAATAGGGTCTACCTTGAAATAAATGGCCATATCTTCGTCAAAAATTGCTCCATTTCAATTATGAAGGTGTTATTAGAATTCACTCAATCTTTGGAATAAAACTGCGTTTAAATAATTTGACTTCCGACTCATCTAAGAAAGATATTAAGGGATATTCTTCGATTAACAGAAAATATATGGAAAGCATTAAATAGGGGGTCTACCTTGAAATAAATGGCCATATCTTCGTCAAAAATTGCCCCATTTCAATTATAAAGGTGTTTTTAGAATTCGCTCGATCTTTGAAACAAAACTAAATTTAAAATAATTTGACTTCCGACTCAGCTAAGAAAGATATTGAGGGATATTCTTCGACAAATAGAAAATATATGGAAAGCATTAAATAGGATCTACCTTGAATTAAATGACCATATCTTCGTCAAAAAATGCCCCATTTCAAATATAAAGGTGTTTTTTAGAATTCACTCGATCTGTGGAATAGAACTGCATTAAAATAATTTGTCTTATGACTCATCTAAGAAAGATATTAAGGGATATTCTTCGATAAATAGAAAATATATGGAAAGCATTAAATAGGGTCTACCTTGAAATAAATGGCCATATCTTCGTCTAAAATTGCCCCATTTCAATTATAAAGGTGTTTTTAGAATTCACTCAATCTTTGGAACAAAACTGCATTAAAATAATTTGACTTCCGACTCATCTAAGAAAGATATTAAGGGATATTCTTCAATTAATAGAAAATATAAGCCAAACATTAAATAGGGTCAACCTTGAAATAAATGGCCATATCTTCGTCAAAAATTGCCCCATTTCAATTATAAAGGTGTTTTTAGAATTCACTCGATCTTTGGAACAAAACTGCATTAAAATAATTTGACTTCCGACTCATCTAAGAAAGATATTAAGGGATATTCTTCGATTAACAGAAAATATATGGAAAGCATTAAATAGGGTCTACCTTGAAATAAATGGCCATATCTTCGTCAAAAATTGCCCCATTTCAATTATAAAGGTGTTTTTAGAATTCACTCGATCTTTGGAACAAAACTGCATTAAAATAATTTGACTTCCGACTCATCTAAGAAAGATATTAAGGGATATTCTTTGATTAACAGAAAATATATGGAAAGCATTAAATAGGGTCTACCTTGAAATAAATGGCCATATCTTCGTCAAAAATTGCCCTATTTCAATTATAAAGGTGTTTTTAGAATTCACTCGATCTTTGAAACAAAAATGCATTAAAATAATTTGACTTCCGACTCATCTAAGAAAGATATTAAGGGATATTCTTCGATAAATAGAAAATATATGGAAAGCATTAAATAGGGTCTACCTTGAAATAAATGGCCATATCTTCGTCAAAAATTGCCCCATTTCAATTATAAAGGTGTTTTTAGAATTCACTCGATCCTTGAAACAAAACTGCATTAAAATAATTTGACTTCCGACTCATCTAAGAAAGATATTAAGGGATATTCTTCGATTAATTGAAAATATAAGCCAAACATTAAATAGGGTCAACCTTGAAATAAATGGCCATATCTTCGTCAAAAATTGCCCCATTTCAATTATAAAGGTGTTTTTAGAATTCACTCGATCTTTGAAACAAAACTGCATTAAAATAATTTGACTTCCGACTCATCTAAGAAAGATATTAAGGGATATTCTTCGATTAACAGAAAATATATGGAAAGCATTAAATAGGGTCTACCTTGAAATAAATGGCCATATCTTCGTCAAAAATTGCCCCATTTCAATTATAAAGGTGTTTTTAGAATTCACTCGATCTTTGGAATAAAACTGCATTAAAATAATTTGACTTTCGACTCATCTTAGAAAGGTATTAAGGGATATTCTTCGATAAATAGAAAATATATTGAAAGCATTAAATAGGGTCTACCTTGAAATAAATGGCCATATCTTCGTCAAAAATTGCTCCATTTCAATTATGAAGGTGTTATTAGAATTCACTCAATCTTTGGAATAAAACTGCGTTTAAATAATTTGACTTCAACGACTCATCTAAGAAAGATATTAAGGGATATTCTTCGATTAACAGAAAATATATGGAAAGCATTAAATAGGGGGTCTACCTTGAAATAAATGGCCAATCTTCGTCAAAAATTGCCCCATTTCAATTATAAAGTTGTTTTGGAGAATTCGCTCGATCTTTGGAACAAAACTATTTAAAATAATTTGAC
>NW_025063683.1:0-44330 GCF_018153295.1 Drosophila grimshawi
AAATTGACGTTTTATGTTTCTGTTTCCAAATTCAAACGGATGTATCTTCGCCAATAATTGTCCGGTTAGAATTTCTTTCAACATTATGAAGCGCTTTTTATATTATTTGATTCTGCATCAAAAGCTGAAAATATGTAGTCTCGAAGTCATTTCGAGAAATTGACGTTTTAAGTTTCTGTTTCCAAATTCAAACGGATGTATCTTCGCCAATAATTGTCAGAAGTTAGAATTTCTTTCAACATTATGAAGCCCTTTTTATATATTTCACTCTGCATCAAAAGCTGAAAATACTCGTATGTAGTCTCGAAGTCATTTCGAGAAATTGACGTTTTAAGTTTCTGTTTCCAAATTCAAACGGTTGTATCTTTGCCAATAATTGTCAAAAGTTAGAATTTCTTTCAACATTATGAAGCCCTTTTTTTATATATTGACTCTGCATCAAAAGCTGAAAATATGTAGTCTCGAAGTCATTTCGAGAAATTGACGTTTTAAGTTTCTGTTTCCAAATTCAAACGGATGTATCTTCGCCACTAATTGTCAGAAGTTAGAATTTCTTTCAACATTATGAAGCCCTTTTTATATATTTTGACTCTGCATCAAAAGCTGAAAATATGTAGTCTCGAAGTCATTTCGAGAAATTGACGTTTTAAGTTTCTGTTTCCAAATTCAAACGGATGTATCTCTCGCCAATAATTGTCAGAAGTTAGAATTTCTTTTTACATTATGTAGCCCTTTTTATATATATTGACTCTGCATCAAAAGCTGAAAATATGTAGTCTCGAAGTCATTTCGAGAAATTGACGTTTTATGTTTCTGTTTCCAAATTCAAACGGATGTATCTTCGCCAATAATTGTCAGAAGTTAGAATTTCTTTCAACATTATGAAGCCCTTTTTATATATTTTGATTCTGCATCAAAAGCTGAAAATATGTAGTCTCGAAGTCATTTCGAGAAATTGACATTTTAAGTTTCTGTTTCCAAATTCAAACGGATGTATCTTCAGCAATAATTGTCAGAAGTTAGAATTTCTTTCAACATTATGAAGCCCTTTTTATATATTTTGACTCTGCATCAAAAGCTGAAAATATGTAGTCTCGAAGTCATTTCGAGAAATTGACGTTTTAAGTTTCTGTTTCCAAATTCAAACGGATGTATCTTCGCCAATAATTGTCAGAAGTTAGAATTTCTTTCAACATTATGAAGCCCTTTTTATATATGTTGACTCTGCATCAAAAGCTGAAAATATGTAGTCTCGAAGTCATTTCGAGAAATTGACGTTTTGAGTTTCTGTTTCCAAATTCAAACGGATGTATCTTCGCCAATAATTGTCAGAAGTTAGAATTTCTTTCAACATTATGAAGCCCTTTTTATACATTTTGATTCTGCATCAAAAGCTGAAAATATGTAGTCTCGAAATCATTTCGAGAAATTGACGTTTTAAGTTTCTGTTTCCAAATTCAAACGGATGTATCTTCGCCAATAATTGTCAGAAGTTAGACTTTCTTTCAATATTATGAAGCCCTTTTTATATATTTTGATTCTGCATCAAAAGCTGAAAATATGTAGTCTCGAAGTCATTTCGAGAAATTGACGTTTCAAGTTTCTGTTTCCAAATTCAAACGGATGTATCTTCGCCAATAATTGTCAGAAGTTAGAATTTCTTTCAACATTATGAAGCCCTTTTTATATATTTTGATTCTGCATCTAACGCTGAAAATATGTTGTCTCGAAGTCATTTCGAGAAATTGACGTTTTAAGTTTCTGTTTCCAAATTCAAACGGATGTATCTTCGCCAATAATTGTCAGAAGTTAGAATTTCTTTCAACATTATGAAGCCCTTTTTATATATATTGACTCTGCATCAAAAGCTGAAAATATGTAGTCTCGAAGTCATTTCGAGAAATTGACGTTTTAAGTTTCTGTTTCCAAATTCAAACGGATGTATCTTCGCCAATAATTGTCAGAAGTTAGAATTTCTTTCAACATTATGAAGCCCATTTTATATATTTTGATTCTGCATCAAAAGCTGAAAATATGTAGTCTCGAAGTCATTTCGAGAAATTGACGTTTTAAGTTTCTGTTTCCAAATTCAAACGGATTTATCTTCGACAATAATTGTCAGAAGTTAGAATTTCTTTCAACATTATGAAGCCCTTTTTATATATTTTGATTCTGCATCAAAAGCTGAAAATATGTAGTCTCGAAGTCATTTTGAGAAATTGACGTTTTAAGTTTCTGTTTCCAAATTCAAACGGATGTATCTTCGCCAATAATTGTCAGAAGTTAGAATTTCTTTCAATATTATGAAGCCCTTTTTATATACTTTGACTCTGCATCAAAAGCTGAAAATATGTAGTCTCGAAGTCATTTCGAGAAATTGACGTTTTAAGTTTCTGTTTCCAAATTCAAACGGTTGTATCTTCGCCAATAATTGTCAAAAGTTAGAATTTCTTTCAACATTATGAAGCCCTTTTTATATATTTTGACTCTGCATCAAAAGCTGAAACTATGTAGCCTCGAAGTCATTTCGAGAAATTGACGTTTTAAGTTTCTGTTTCCAAATTCAAACGGATGTATCTTCGCCAATAATTGTCAGAAGTTAGAATTTCTTTCAACATTATGAAGCCCTTTTTATATATTTTGACTCAGCATCAAAAGCTGAAAATATGTAGTCTCGAAGTCATTTCGAGAAATTGACGTTTTAAGTTTCTGTTTCCAAATTCAAACGGTTGTATCTTCGCCAATAATTGTCAAAAGTTAGAATTTCTTTCAACATTATGAAGCCCTTTTTATATATATTGACTCTGCATCAAAAGCTGAAACTATGTAGCCTCGAAGTCATTTCGAGAAATTGACGTTTTAAGTTTCTGTTTCCAAATTCAAACGGATGTATCTTCGCCAATAATTGTCAGAAGTAAGAATTTCTTTCAACATTATGAAGCCCTTTTTATATATTTTGACTCAGCATCAAAAGCTGAAAATATGTAGTCTCGAAGTCATTTCGAGAAATTGACGTTTTAAGTTTCTGCTTCCAAATTCTAACGGTTGTATCTTCGCCAATAATTGTCAGAATTTAGAATTTCTTTCAATATTATGAAGCCCTTTTTATATATTTTGATTCTGCATCAAAATCTGAAAATATGTAGTCTCGAAGTCATTTCGAGAAATTGACGTTTTAAGTTTCTGTTTTCAAATTCAAACGGATGTATCTTCGCCAATAATTGTCAGAAGTTAGAATTTCTTTCAACATTATGAAGCCCTTTTTATATATTTTGATTCTGCATCTAACGCTGAAAATATGTTGTCTCGAAGTCATTTCGAGAAATTGACGTTTTAAGTTTCTGTTTCCAAATTCAAACGGATGTATCTTCGCCAATAATTGTCAGAAGTTAGAATTTCTTTCAACATTATGAAGCCCTTTTTATATATTTTGATTCTGCATCAAAAGCTGAAAATATGTAGTCTCGAAGTCATTTCGAGAAATTGACGTTTTATGTTTCTGTTTCCAAATTCAAACGGTTGTATCTTCGCCAATAATTGTCAGAAGTTAGAATTTCTTTCAACATTATGAAGCCCTTTTTATATATTTTGATTCTGCATCAAAAGCTGAAAATATGTAGTCTCGAAGTCATTTCGAGAAATTGACGTTTTAAGTTTCTGTTTCCAAATTCAAACGGATGTATCTTCGCCAATAATTGTCAGAAGTTAGAATTTCTTTCAACATTATGAAGCCCTTTTTATATATTTTGATTCTGCATCAAAAGCTGAAAATACTCGTATGTAGTCTCGAAGTCATTTCGAGAAATTGACGTTTTAAGTTTCTGTTTCCAAATTCAAACGGTTGTATCTTCGCCAATAATTGTCAAAAGTTAGAATTTCTTTCAACATTATGAAGCCCTTTTTATATATTTTGATTCTGCATCAAAAGCTGAAAATATGTAGTCTCGAAGTCATTTCGAGAAATTGACGTTTTAAGTTTCTGTTTCCAAATTCAAACGGATGTATCTTCGCCAATAATTGTCAGAAGTTAGAATTTCTTTCAACATTATGAAGCCCTTTTTATATATTTTGATTCTGCATCAAAAGCTGAAAATATGTAGTCTCGAAGTCATTTCGAGAAATTGACGTTTTAAGTTTCTGTTTCCAAATTCAAACGGATGTATCTTCGCCAATAATTGTCAGAAGTTAGAATTTCTTTCAACATTATGAAGCCCTTTTTATATATTTTGACTCTGCATCAAAAGCTGAAAATATGTAGTCTCGAAGTCATTTCGAGAAATTGACGTTTTAAGTTTCTGTTTCCAAATTCAAACGGATGTATCTTCGCCAATAATTGTCAGAAGTTAGAATTTCTTTCAACATTATGAAGCCCTTTTTATATATTTTGATTCTGCATCAAAAGCTGAAAATATGTAGTCTCGAAGTCATTTCGAGAAATTGACGTTTTAAGTTTCTGTTTCCAAATTCAAACGGATGTATCTTCGCCAATAATTGTCAGAAGTTAGAATTTCTTTCAACATTATGAAGCCCTTTTTATATATTTTGACTCTGCATCAAAAGCTGAAAATATGTAGTCTCGAAGTCATTTCGAGAAATTGACGTTTTAAGTTTCTGTTTCCAAATTCAAACGGATGTATCTTCGCCAATAATTGTCAGAAGTTAGAATTTCTTTCAACATTATGAAGCCCTTTTTATATATTTTGACTCTGCATCAAAAGCTGAAAATATGTAGTCTCGAAGTCATTTCGAGAAATTGACGTTTTAAGTTTCTGTTTCCAAATTCAAACGGATGTATCTTCGCCAATAATTGTCAGAAGTTAGAATTTCTTTCAACATTATGAAGCCCTTTTTATATATTTTGATTCTGCATCAAAAGCTGAAAATATGTAGTCTCGAAGTCAATTCGAGAAATTGACGTTTTAAGTTTCTGTTTACAAATTCAAACGGCTGTATCTTCGCCAATAATTGTCAAAAGTAAGAATTTCTTTCAACATTATGAAGCCCTTTTTATATATTTTGATTCTGCATCAAAAGCTGAAAATATGTAGTCTCGAAGTCATTTCGAGAAATTGACGTTTTAAGTTTCTGTTTCCAAATTCAAACGGATGTATCTTCGCCAATAATTGTCAGAAGTTAGAATTTCTTTCAACATTATGAAGCCCTTTTTATATATTTTGATTCTGCATCAAAAGCTGAAAATATGTAGTCTCGAAGTCATTTCGAGAAATTGACGTTTTAAGTTTCTGTTTCCAAATTCAAACGGATGTATCTTCAGCAATAATTGTCAGAAGTTAGAATTTCTTTCAACATTATGAAGCCCTTTTTATATATTTTGACTCTGCATCAAAAGCTGAAAATATGTAGTCTCGAAGTCATTTCGAGAAATTGACGTTTTAAGTTTCTGTTTCCAAATTCAAACGGATGTATCTTCGCCAATAATTGTCAGAAGTTAGAATTTCTTTCAACATTATGAAGCCCTTTTTATATATTTTGACTCTGCATCAAAAGCTGAAAATATGTAGTCTCGAAGTCATTTCGAGAAATTGACGTTTTAAGTTTCTGCTTCCAAATTCAAACGGTTGTATCTTCGCCAATAATTGTCAAAAGTTAGAATTTCTTTCAACATTATGAAGCCCTTTTTATATATATTGACTCTGCATCAAAAGCTGAAAATATGTAGTCTCGAAGTCATTTCGAGAAATTGACGTTTTAAGTTTCTGTTTCCAAATTCAAACGGATGTATCTTCGCCAATAATTGTCAGAAGTTAGAATTTCTTTCAACATTATGAAGCCCTTTTTATATATTTTGATTCCGCATCAAAAGCTGAAAATATGTAGTCTTGAAGTCATTTCGAGAAATTGACGTTTTAAGTTTCTGTTTCCAAATTCAAACGGATGTATCTTCGCCAATAATTGTCAGAAGTTAGAATTTCTTTCAACATTATGAAGCCCTTTTTATATATTTTGATTCTGCATCAAAAGCTGAAAATATGTAGTCTCGAAGTCATTTCGAGAAATTGACGTTTTAAGTTTCTGTTTCCAAATTCAAACGGATGTATCTTCGCCAATAATTGTCAGAAGTTAGAATTTCTTTCAACATTATGAAGCCCTTTTTATATATTTTGACTCTGCATCAAAAGCTGAAAATATGTAGTCTCGAAGTCATTTCGAGAAATTGACGTTTTAAGTTTCTGTTTCCAAATTCAAACGGATGTATCTTCGCCAATAATTGTCAGAAGTTAGAATTTCTTTCAACATTATGAAGCCCTTTTTATATATTTTGATTCTGCATCAAAAGCTGAAAATATGTAGTCTCGAAGTCATTTCGAGAAATTGACGTTTTAAGTTTCTGTTTCCAAATTCAAACGGATGTATCTTCGCCAATAATTGTCAGAAGTTAGAATTTCTTTCAACATTATGAAGCCCTTTTTATATATTTTGATTCTGCATCAAAAGCTGAAAATATGTAGTCTCGAAGTCAATTCGAGAAATTGACGTTTTAAGTTTCTGTTTACAAATTCAAACGGCTGTATCATGGCCAATAATTGTCAAAAGTAAGAATTTCTTTCAACATTATGAAGCCCTTTTTATATATTTTGACTCTGCATCAAAAGCTGAAAATATGTAGTCTCGAAGTCATTTCGAGAAATTGACGTTTTAAGTTTCTGTTTCCAAATTCAAACGGATGTATCTTCGCCAATAATTGCCAGAAGTTAGAATTTCTTTCAACATTATGAAGCCCTTTTTATCTATTTTGATTCTGCATCGTCTCGAAGTCATTTCGAGAAATTGACGTTTTAAGTTTCTGTTTCCAAATTCAAACGGATGTATCTTCGCCAATAATTGTCAGAAGTTAGAATTTCTTTCAACATTATGAAGCCCTTTTTATACATTTTGATTCTGCATCAAAAGCTGAAAATATGTAGTCTCGAAGTCAATTCGAGAAATTGACGTTTCAAGTTTCTGTTTCCAAATTCAAACGGATGTATCTTCGCCAATAATTGTCAGAAGTTAGAATTTCTTTCAACATTATGAAGCCCTTTTTATATATTTTGATTCTGCATCAAAAGCTGAAAATACTCGTATGTAGTCTCGAAGTCATTTCGAGAAATTAACGTTTTAAGTTTCTGTTTCCAAATTCAAACGGATGTATCTTCGCCAGTAATTGTCAGAAGTTAGAATTTCTTTCAACATTATGAAGCCCTTTTTATATATTTTGACTCAGCATCAAAAGCTGAAAATATGTAGTCTCGAAGTCATTTCGAGAAATTGACGTTTTAAGTTTCTGTTTCCAAATTCAAACGGATGTATCTTCGCCAATAATTGTCAGAAGTTAGAATTTCTTTCAATATTATGAAGCCCTTTTTATATATTTTGATTCTGCATCAAAAGCTGAAAATATGTAGTCTCGAAGTCATTTCGAGAAATTGACGTTTCAAGTTTCTGTTTCCAAATTCAAACGGATGTATCTTCGCCAATAATTGTCAGAAGTTAGAATTTCTTTCAACATTATGAAGCCCATTTTATATATTTTGATTCTGCATCAAAAGCTGAAAATATGTAGTCTCGAAGTCAATTCGAGAAATTGACGTTTTAAGTTTCTGTTTACAAATTCAAACGGCTGTATCTTCGCCAATAATTGTCAAAAGTTAGAATTTCTTTCAACATTATGAAGCCCTTTTTATATATTTTGATTCTGCATCAAAAGCTGAAAATATGTAGTCTCGAAGTCATTGCGAGAAATTGACGTTTTAAGTTTCTGTTCCCAAATTCAAACGGATGTATCTTCGCCAATAATTGTCAGAAGTTAGAATTTCTTTCAACATTATGAAGCCCTTTTTATATATTTTGATTCTGCATCAAAAGCTGAAAATATGTAGTCTCGAAGTCATTTCGAGAAATTGACGTTTTAAGTTTCTGTTTCCAAATTCAAACGGATGTATCTTCGCCAATAATTGTCAAAAGTTAGAATTTCTTTCAACATTATGAAGCCCTTTTTATATATTTTGACTCTGCATCAAAAGCTGAAAATATGTAGTCTCGAAGTCATTTCGAGAAATTGACGTTTTAAGTTTCTGTTTCCAAATTCAAACGGATGTATCTTCGCCAATAATTGTCAAAAGTTAGAATTTCTTTCAACATTATGAAGCCCTTTTTATATATTTTGACTCTGCATCAAAAGCTGAAAATATGTAGTCTCGAAGTCATTTCGAGAAATTGACGTTTTAAGTTTCTGTTTCCAAATTCAAACGGATGTATCTTCGCCAATAATTGTCAGAAGTTAGAATTTCTTTCAACATTATGAAGCCCTTTTTATATATTTTGACTCTGCATCAAAAGCTGAAAATATGTAGTCTCGAAGTCATTTCGAGAAATTGACGTTTTAAGTTTCTGTTTCCAAATTCAAACGGATGTATCTTCGCCAATAATTGTCAGAAGTTAGAATTTCTTTCAACATTATGAAGCCCTTTTTATATATTTTGACTCTGCATCAAAAGCTGAAAATATGTAGTCTCGAAGTCATTTCGAGAAATTGACGTTTTAAGTTTCTGTTTCCAAATTCAAACGGATGTATCTTCGCCAATAATTGTCAGAAGTTAGAATTTCTTTTTACATTATGTAGCCCTTTTTATATATATTGACTCTGCATCAAAAGCTGAAAATATGTAGTCTCGAAGTCATTTCGAGAAATTGACGTTTTAAGTTTCTGTTTCCAAATTCAAACGGTTGTATCTTCGCCAATAATTGTCAGAAGTTAGAATTTCTTTCAACATTATGAAGCCCTTTTTATATATATTGACTCTGCATCAAAAGCTGAAAATATGTAGTCTCGAAGTCATTTCGAGAAATTGACGTTTTAAGTTTCTGTTTCCAAATTCAAACGGATGTATCTTCGCCAATAATTGTCAGAAGTTAGAATTTCTTTCAACATTATGAAGCCCTTTTTATATATTTTGACTCTGCATCAAAAGCTGAAAATATGTAGTCTCGAAGTCATTTCGAGAAATTGACGTTTTAAGTTTCTGTTTCCAAATTCAAACGGATGTATCTTCGCCAATAATTGTCAGAAGTTAGAATTTCTTTCAACATTATGTAGCCCTTTTTATATATATTGACTCTGCATCAAAAGCTGAAAATATGTAGTCTCGAAGTCATTTCGAGAAATTGACGTTTTAAGTTTCTGTTTCCAAATTCAAACGGATGTATCTTCGCCAATAATTGTCAGAAGTTAGAATTTCTTTTAACATTATGTAGCCCTTTTTATATATTTTGACTCTGCATCAAAAGCTGAAAATATGTAGTCTCGAAGTCATTTCGAGAAATTGACGTTTTAAGTTTCTGTTTCCAAATTCAAACGGATGTATCTTCGCCAATAATTGTCAGAAGTTAGAATTTCTTTCAACATTATGAAGCCCTTTTTATATATTTTGATTCTGCATCAAAAGCTGAAAATATGTAGTCTCGAAGTCATTTCGAGAAATTGACGTTTTAAGTTTCTGTTTCCAAATTCAAACGGATGTATCTTCGCCAATAATTGTCAGAAGTTAGAATTTCTTTCAACATTATGAAGCCCTTTTTATATATTTTGACTCTGCATCAAAAGCTGAAAATATGTAGTCTCGAAGTCATTTCGAGAAATTGACGTTTTAAGTTTCTGTTTCCAAATTCAAACGGATGTATCTTCGCCAATAATTGTCAGAAGTTAGAATTTCTTTCAACATTATGTAGCCCTTTTTATATATTTTGACTCTGCATCAAAAGCTGAAAATATGTAGTCTCGAAGTCATTTCGAGAAATTGACGTTTTAAGTTTCTGTTTCCAAATTCAAACGGATGTATCTTCGCCAATAATTGTCAGAAGTTAGAATTTCTTTCAACATTATGAAGCCCTTTTTATATATTTTGACTCAGCATCAAAAGCTGAAAATATGTAGTCTCGAAGTCATTTCGAGAAATTGACGTTTTAAGTTTCTGCTTCCAAATTCAAACGGTTGTATCTTCGCCAATAATTGTCAAAAGTTAGAATTTCTTTCAACATTATGAAGCCCTTTTTATATATTTTGACTCTGCATCAAAAGCTGAAAATATGTAGTCTCGAAGTCATTTCGAGAAATTGACGTTTTAAGTTTCTGTTTCCAAATTCAAACGGTTGTATCTTCGCCAATAATTGTCACAAGTTAGAATTTCTTTCAACATTATGTAGCCCTTTTTATATATTTTGACTCTGCATCAAAAGCTGAAAATATGTAGTCTCGAAGTCATTTCGAGAAATTGACGTTTTAAGTTTCTGTTTCCAAATTCAAACGGATGTATCTTCGCCAATAATTGTCAGAAGTTAGAATTTCTTTCAACATTATGAAGCCCTTTTTATATATTTTGACTCAGCATCAAAAGCTGAAAATATGTAGTCTCGAAGTCATTTCGAGAAATTGACGTTTTAAGTTTCTGTTTCCAAATTCAAACGGTTGTATCTTCGCCAATAATTGTCAGAAGTTAGAATTTCTTTCAACATTATGAAGCCCTTTTTATATATTTTGATTCTGCATCAAAAGCTGAAAATATGTAGTCTCGAAGTCATTTCGAGAAATTGACGTTTTAAGTTTCTGTTTCCAAATTCAAACGGATGTATCTTCGCCAATAATTGTCAGAAGTAAGAATTTCTTTCAACATTATGAAGCCCTTTTTATATATTTTGACTCTGCATCAAAAGCTGAAAATATGTAGTCTCGAAGTCATTTCGAGAAATTGACGTTTTAAGTTTCTGTTTCCAAATTCAAACGGATGTATCTTCGCCAATAATTGTCAGAAGTTAGAATTTCTTTCAACATTATGAAGCCCTTTTTATATATTTTGATTCTGCATCAAAAGCTGAAAATATGTAGTCTCGAAGTCATTTCGAGAAATTGACGTTTTAAGTTTCTGTTTCCAAATTCAAACGGATGTATCTTCGCCAATAATTGTCAGAAGTTAGAATTTCTTTCAACATTATGAAGCCCTTTTTATATATTTTGATTCTGCATCAAAAGCTGAAAATATGTAGTCTCGAAGTCATTTCGAGAAATTGACGTTTTAAGTTTCTGTTTCCAAATTCAAACGGATGTATCTTCGCCAATAATTGTCAGAAGTTAGAATTTCTTTCAACATTATGAAGCCCTTTTTATATATTTTGATTCTGCATCAAAAGCTGAAAACTTATGTAGTCTCGAAGTCATTTCGAGAAATTGACGTTTTAAGTTTCTGTTTCCAAATTCAAACGGATGTATCTTCGCCAATAATTGTCAGAAGTTAGAATTTCTTTCAACATTATGAAGCCCTTTTTATATATTTTGATTCTGCATCAAAAGCTGAAAATATGTAGTCTCGAAGTCATTTCGAGAAATTGACGTTTTAAGTTTCTGTTTCCAAATTCAAACGGATGTATCTTCGCCAATAATTGTCAGAAGTTAGAATTTCTTTCAACATTATGAAGCCCTTTTTATATATTTTGATTCTGCATCAAAAGCTGAAATACTCGTATGTAGTCTCGAAGTCATTTCGAGAAATTGACGTTTTAAGTTTCTGTTTCCAAATTCAAACGGATGTATCTTCGCCAATAATTGTCAGAAGTTAGAATTTCTTTCAACATTATGTAGCCCTTTTTATATATATTGACTCTGCATCAAAAGCTGAAAATATGTAGTCTCGAAGTCATTTCGAGAAATTGACGTTTTAAGTTTCTGTTTCCAAATTCAAACGGATGTATCTTCGCCAATAATTGTCAGAAGTTAGAATTTCTTTCAACATTATGAAGCCCTTTTTATATATTTTGATTCTGCATCAAAAGCTGAAAATATGTAGTCTCGAAGTCATTTCGAGAAATTGACGTTTTAAGTTTCTGTTTCCAAATTCAAACGGATGTATCTTCAGCAATAATTGTCAGAAGTTAGAATTTCTTTCAACATTATGAAGCCCTTTTTATATATTTTGACTCTGCATCAAAAGCTGAAAATATGTAGTCTCGAAGTCATTTCGAGAAATTGACGTTTTAAGTTTCTGTTTCCAAATTCAAACGGATGTATCTTCGCCAATAATTGTCAGAAGTTAGAATTTCTTTCAACATTATGTAGCCCTTTTTATATATTTTGACTCTGCATCAAAAGCTGAAAATATGTAGTCTCGAAGTCATTTCGAGAAATTGACGTTTTAAGTTTCTGTTTCCAAATTCAAACGGATGTATCTTCGCCAATAATTGTCAGAAGTTAGAATTTCTTTCAACATTATGAAGCCCTTTTTATACATTTTGATTCTGCATCAAAAGCTGAAAATATGTAGTCTCGAAGTCAATTCGAGAAATTGACGTTTTAAGTTTCTGTTTACAAATTCAAACGGCTGTATCTTCGCCAATAATTGTCAAAAGTAAGAATTTCTTTCAACATTATGAAGCCCTTTTTATATATTTTGATTCTGCATCAAAAGCTGAAAATATGTAGTCTCGAAGTCATTTCGAGAAATTGACGTTTTAAGTTTCTGTTTCCAAATTCAAACGGATGTATCTTCGCCAATAATTGTCAGAAGTTAGAATTTCTTTCAACATTATGAAGCCCTTTTTATATATTTTGATTCTGCATCAAAAGCTGAAAATATGTAGTCTCGAAGTCATTTCGAGAAATTGACGTTTTAAGTTTCTGTTTCCAAATTCAAACGGATGTATCTTCAGCAATAATTGTCAGAAGTTAGAATTTCTTTCAACATTATGAAGCCCTTTTTATATATTTTGATTCTGCATCAAAAGCTGAAAATATGTAGTCTCGAAGTCATTTTGAGAAATTGACGTTTTAAGTTTCTGTTTCCAAATTCAAACGGTTGTATCTTCGCCAATAATTGTCAGAAGTTAGAATTTCTTTCAACATTATGAAGCCCTTTTTATATATTTTGACTCTGCATCAAAAGCTGAAAATATGTAGTCTCGAAGTCATTTCGAGAAATTGACGTTTTAAGTTTCTGCTTCCAAATTCAAACGGTTGTATCTTCGCCAATAATTGTCAAAAGTTAGAATTTCTTTCAACATTATGAAGCCCTTTTTATATATATTGACTCTGCATCAAAAGCTGAAACTATGTAGCCTCGAAGTCATTTCGAGAAATTGACGTTTTAAGTTTCTGTTTCCAAATTCAAACGGATGTATCTTCGCCAATAATTGTCAGAAGTTAGAATTTCTTTCAACATTATGAAGCCCTTTTTATATATTTTGATTCTGCATCAAAAGCTGAAAATATGTAGTCTCGAAGTCATTTCGAGAAATTGACGTTTTAAGTTTCTGTTTCCAAATTCAAACGGACGTATCTTCGCCAATAATTGTCAGAAGTTAGAATTTCTTTCAATATTATGAAGCCCTTTTTATATACTTTGACTCTGCATCAAAAGCTGAAAATATGTAGTCTCGAAGTCATTTCGAGAAATTGACGTTTTAAGTTTCTGCTTCCAAATTCAAACGGTTGTATCTTCGCCAATAATTGTCAAAAGTTAGAATTTCTTTCAACATTATGAAGCCCTTTTTATATATTTTGACTCTGCATCAAAAGCTGAAAATATGTAGCCTCGAAGTCATTTCGAGAAATTGACGTTTTAAGTTTCTGTTTCCAAATTCAAACGGATGTATCTTCGCCAATAATTGTCAGAAGTTAGAATTTCTTTCAACATTATGAAGCCCTTTTTATATATTTTGACTCAGCATCAAAAGCTGAAAATATGTAGTCGCGAAGTCATTTCGAGAAATTGACGTTTTAAGTTTCTGCTTCCAAATTCAAACGGTTGTATCTTCGCCAATAATTGTCAAAAGTTAGAATTTCTTTCAACATTATGAAGCCCTTTTTATATATTTTGACTCTGCATCAAAAGCTGAAACTATGTAGTCTCGAAGTCATTTCGAGAAATTGACGTTTTAAGTTTCTGTTTCCAAATTCAAACGGATGTATCTTCGCCAATAATTGTCAGAAGTTAGAATTTCTTTCAACATTATGAAGCCCTTTTTATATATTTTGACTCAGCATCAAAAGCTGAAAATATGTAGTCGCGAAGTCATTTCGAGAAATTGACGTTTTAAGTTTCTGTTTCCAAATTCAAACGGATGTATCTTCGCCAATAATTGTCAGAAGTTAGAATTTCTTTCAATATTATGAAGCCCTTTTTATATATTTTGATTCTGCATCAAAAGCTGAAAATATGTAGTCTCGAAGTCATTTCGAGAAATTGACGTTTTAAGTTTCTGTTTTCAAATTCAAACGGATGTATCTTCGCCAATAATTGTCAGAAGTTAGAATTTCTTTCAACATTATGAAGCCCTTTTTATATATTTTGATTCTGCATCTAAAGCTGAAAATATGTTGTCTCGAAGTCATTTCGAGAAATTGACGTTTTAAGTTTCTGTTTCCAAATTCAAACGGATGTATCTTCGCCAATAATTGTCAGAAGTTAGAATTTCTTTCAACATTATGAAGCCCTTTTTATATATTTTGATTCTGCATCAAAAGCTGAAAATATGTAGTCTCGAAGTCATTTCGAGAAATTGACGTTTCAAGTTTCTGTTTCCAAATTCAAACGGATGTATCTTCGCCAATAATTGTCAGAAGTTAGAATTTCTTTCAACATTATGAAGCCCTTTTTATATATTTTGATTCTGCATCAAAAGCTGAAAATACTCGTATGTAGTCTCGAAGTCATTTCGAGAAATTGACGTTTTAAGTTTCTGTTTCCAAATTCAAACGGATGTATCTTCGCCAATAATTGTCAGAAGTTAGAATTTCTTTCAACATTATGAAGCCCTTTTTATATATTTTGACTCAGCATCAAAAGCTGAAAATATGTAGTCTCGAAGTCATTTCGAGAAATTGACGTTTTAAGTTTCTGTTTCCAAATTCAAACGGATGTATCTTCGCCAATAATTGTCAGAAGTTAGAATTTCTTTCAATATTATGAAGCCCTTTTTATATATTTTGATTCTGCATCAAAAGCTGAAAATATGTAGTCTCGAAGTCATTTCGAGAAATTGACGTTTTAAGTTTCTGTTTCCAAATTCAAACGGATGTATCTTCGCCAATAATTGTCAGAAGTTAGAATTTCTTTCAACATTATGAAGCCCTTTTTATATATTTTGACTCAGCATCAAAAGCTGAAAATATGTAGTCTCGAAGTCAATTCGAGAAATTGACGTTTTAAGTTTCTGTTTCCAAATTCAAACGGATGTATCTTCGCCAATAATTGTCAAAAGTTAGAATTTCTTTCAACATTATGAAGCCCTTTTTATATATTTTGATTCTGCATCAAAAGCTGAAAATATGTAGTCTCGAAGTCATTTCGAGAAATTGACGTTTTAAGTTTCTGTTTCCAAATTCAAACGGATGTATCTTCGCCAATAATTGTCAGAAGTTAGAATTTCTTTCAACATTATGAAGCCCTTTTTATATATTTTGACTCTGCATCAAAAGCTGAAAATATGTAGTCTCGAAGTCATTTCGAGAAATTGACGTTTTAAGTTTCTGTTTCCAAATTCAAACGGATGTATCTTCGCCAATAATTGTCAGAAGTTAGAATTTCTTTCAACATTATGAAGCCCTTTTTATATATTTTGACTCTGCATCAAAAGCTGAAAATATGTAGTCTCGAAGTCATTTCGAGAAATTGACGTTTTAAGTTTCTGTTTCCAAATTCAAACGGATGTATCTTCGCCAATAATTGTCAGAAGTTAGAATTTCTTTCAACATTATGAAGCCCTTTTTATATATTTTGACTCTGCATCAAAAGCTGAAAATATGTAGTCTCGAAGTCATTTCGAGAAATTGACGTTTTAAGTTTCTGTTTCCAAATTCAAACGGATGTATCTTCGCCAATAATTGTCAGAAGTTAGAATTTCTTTCAACATTATGAAGCCCTTTTTATATATTTTGACTCTGCATCAAAAGCTGAAAATATGTAGTCTCGAAGTCATTTCGAGAAATTGACGTTTTAAGTTTCTGTTTCCAAATTCAAACGGATGTATCTTCGCCAATAATTGTCAGAAGTTAGAATTTCTTTCAACATTATGAAGCCCTTTTTATATATTTTGACTCTGCATCAAAAGCTGAAAATATGTAGTCTCGAAGTCATTTCGAGAAATTGACGTTTTAAGTTTCTGTTTCCAAATTCAAACGGATGTATCTTCGCCAATAATTGTCAGAAGTTAGAATTTCTTTCAACATTATGAAGCCCTTTTTATATATTTTGATTCTGCATCAAAAGCTGAAAATATGTAGTTTCGAAGACATTTCGAGAAATTGACGTTTTAAGTTTCTGTTTCCAAATTCAAACGGATGTATCTTCGCCAATAATTGTCAAAAGTTAGAATTTCTTTCAACATTATGAAGCCCTTTTTATATATTTTGACTCTGCATCAAAAGCTGAAAATATGTAGTCTCGAAGTCATTTCGAGAAATTGACGTTTTAAGTTTCTGTTTCCAAATTCAAACGGATGTATCTTCGCCAATAATTGTCAGAAGTTAGAATTTCTTTCAACATTATGAAGCCCTTTTTATATATTTTGACTCTGCATCAAAAGCTGAAAATATGTAGTCGCGAAGTCATTTCGAGAAATTGACGTTTTAAGTTTCTGTTTCCAAATTCAAACGGATGTATCTTCGCCAATAATTGTCAGAAGTTAGAATTTCTTTCAACATTATGTAGCCCTTTTTATATATATTGACTCTGCATCAAAAGCTGAAAATATGTAGTCTCGAAGTCATTTCGAGAAATTGACGTTTTAAGTTTCTGTTTCCAAATTCAAACGGATGTATCTTCGCCAATAATTGTCAGAAGTTAGAATTTCTTTCAACATTATGAAGCCCTTTTTATATATTTTGACTCTGCATCAAAAGCTGAAAATATGTAGTCTCGAAGTCATTTCGAGAAATTGACGTTTTAAGTTTCTGTTTCCAAATTCAAACGGATGTATCTTCGCCAATAATTGTCAGAAGTTAGAATTTCTTTCAACATTATGAAGCCCTTTTTATATATTTTGATTCTGCATCAAAAGCTGAAAATATGTAGTCTCGAAGTCATTTCGAGAAATTGACGTTTTAAGTTTCTGTTTCCAAATTCAAACGGATGTATCTTCGCCAATAATTGTCAGAAGTTAGAATTTCTTTCAACATTATGAAGCCCTTTTTATATATTTTGACTCTGCATCAAAAGCTGAAAATATGTAGTCTCGAAGTCATTTCGAGAAATTGACGTTTTAAGTTTCTGTTTCCAAATTCAAACGGATGTATCTTCGCCAATAATTGTCAGAAGTTAGAATTTCTTTCAACATTATGAAGCCCTTTTTATATATTTTGATTCTGCATCAAAAGCTGAAAATATGTAGTCTCGAAGTCAATTCGAGAAATTGACGTTTTAAGTTTCTGTTTACAAATTCAAACGGCTGTATCTTCGCCAATAATTGTCAAAAGTAAGAATTTCTTTCAACATTATGAAGCCCTTTTTATATATTTTGATTCTGCATCAAAAGCTGAAAATATGTAGTCTCGAAGTCATTTCGAGAAATTGACGTTTTAAGTTTCTGTTTCCAAATTCAAACGGATGTATCTTCGCCAATAATTGTCAGAAGTTAGAATTTCTTTCAACATTATGAAGCCCTTTTTATATATTTTGATTCTGCATCAAAAGCTGAAAATATGTAGTCTCGAAGTCATTTCGAGAAATTGACGTTTTAAGTTTCTGTTTCCAAATTCAAACGGATGTATCTTCAGCAATAATTGTCAGAAGTTAGAATTTCTTTCAACATTATGAAGCCCTTTTTATATATTTTGACTCTGCATCAAAAGCTGAAAATATGTAGTCTCGAAGTCATTTCGAGAAATTGACGTTTTAAGTTTCTGTTTCCAAATTCAAACGGATGTATCTTCGCCAATAATTGTCAGAAGTTAGAATTTCTTTCAACATTATGAAGCCCTTTTTATATATTTTGACTCTGCATCAAAAGCTGAAAATATGTAGTCTCGAAGTCATTTCGAGAAATTGACGTTTTAAGTTTCTGCTTCCAAATTCAAACGGTTGTATCTTCGCCAATAATTGTCAAAAGTTAGAATTTCTTTCAACATTATGAAGCCCTTTTTATATATTTTGATTCTGCATCAAAAGCTGAAAATATGTAGTCTCGAAGTCATTTCGAGAAATTGACGTTTTAAGTTTCTGTTTCCAAATTCAAACGGATGTATCTTCGCCAATAATTGTCAGAAGTTAGAATTTCTTTCAACATTATGAAGCCCTTTTTATATATTTTGATTCTGCATCAAAAGCTGAAAATATGTAGTCTCGAAGTCATTTCGAGAAATTGACGTTTTAAGTTTCTGTTTCCAAATTCAAACGGATGTATCTTCGCCAATAATTGTCAGAAGTTAGAATTTCTTTCAACATTATGAAGCCCTTTTTATATATTTTGATTCTGCATCAAAAGCTGAAAATATGTAGTCTCGAAGTCATTTCGAGAAATTGACGTTTTAAGTTTCTGTTTCCAAATTCAAACGGATGTATCTTCGCCAATAATTGTCAGAAGTTAGAATTTCTTTCAACATTATGAAGCCCTTTTTATATATTTTGACTCTGCATCAAAAGCTGAAAATATGTAGTCTCGAAGTCATTTCGAGAAATTGACGTTTTAAGTTTCTGTTTCCAAATTCAAACGGATGTATCTTCGCCAATAATTGTCAGAAGTTAGAATTTCTTTCAACATTATGAAGCCCTTTTTATATATTTTGACTCTGCATCAAAAGCTGAAAATATGTAGTCTCGAAGTCATTTCGAGAAATTGACGTTTTAAGTTTCTGTTTCCAAATTCAAACGGATGTATCTTCGCCAATAATTGTCAAAAGTTAGAATTTCTTTCAACATTATGAAGCCCTTTTTATATATTTTGATTCTGCATCAAAAGCTGAAAATATGTAGTCTCGAAGTCATTTCGAGAAATTGACGTTTTAAGTTTCTGTTTCCAAATTCAAACGGATGTATCTTCGCCAATAATTGTCAGAAGTTAGAATTTCTTTCAACATTATGAAGCCCTTTTTATATATTTTGACTCTGCATCAAAAGCTGAAAATATGTAGTCTCGAAGTCATTTCGAGAAATTGACGTTTTAAGTTTCTGTTTCCAAATTCAAACGGATGTATCTTCGCCAATAATTGTCAGAAGTTAGAATTTCTTTCAACATTATGAAGCCCTTTTTATATATTTTGATTCTGCATCAAAAGCTGAAAATATGTAGTCTCGAAGTCATTTCGAGAAATTGACGTTTTAAGTTTCTGTTTCCAAATTCAAACGGATGTATCTTCGCCAATAATTGTCAGAAGTTAGAATTTCTTTCAACATTATGAAGCCCTTTTTATATATTTTGATTCTGCATCAAAAGCTGAAAATATGTAGTCTCGAAGTCATTTCGAGAAATTGACGTTTTAAGTTTCTGTTTCCAAATTCAAACGGATGTATCTTCGCCAATAATTGTCAGAAGTTAGAATTTCTTTCAACATTATGAAGCCCTTTTTATATATTTTGATTCTGCATCAAAAGCTGAAAATATGTAGTCTCGAAGTCATTTCGAGAAATTGACGTTTTAAGTTTCTGTTTCCAAATTCAAACGGATGTATCTTCGCCAATAATTGTCAGAAGTTAGAATTTCTTTCAACATTATGAAGCCCTTTTTATATATTTTGATTCTGCATCAAAAGCTGAAAATACTCTATGTAGTCTCGAAGTCATTTCGAGAAATTGACGTTTTAAGTTTCTGTTTCCAAATTCAAACGGATGTATCTTCGCCAATAATTGTCAGAAGTTAGAATTTCTTTCAACATTATGAAGCCCTTTTTATATATTTTGACTCTGCATCAAAAGCTGAAAATATGTAGTCTCGAAGTCATTTCGAGAAATTGACGTTTTAAGTTTCTGTTTCCAAATTCAAACGGATGTATCTTCGCCAATAATTGTCAGAAGTTAGAATTTCTTTCAATATTATGAAGCCCTTTTTATATATTTTGATTCTGCATCAAAAGCTGAAAATATGTAGTCTCGAAGTCATTTCGAGAAATTGACGTTTTAAGTTTCTGTTTCCAAATTCAAACGGATGTATCTTCGCCAATAATTGTCAGAAGTTAGAATTTCTTTCAACATTATGAAGCCCTTTTTATATATTTTGATTCTGCATCAAAAGCTGAAAATATGTAGTCTCGAAGTCAATTCGAGAAATTGACGTTTTAAGTTTCTGTTTACAAATTCAAACGGCTGTATCTTCGCCAATAATTGTCAAAAGTAAGAATTTCTTTCAACATTATGAAGCCCTTTTTATATATTTTGATTCTGCATCAAAAGCTGAAAATATGTAGTCTCGAAGTCATTTCGAGAAATTGACGTTTTAAGTTTCTGTTTCCAAATTCAAACGGATGTATCTTCGCCAATAATTGTCAGAAGTTAGAATTTCTTTCAACATTATGAAGCCCTTTTTATATATTTTGATTCTGCATCAAAAGCTGAAAATATGTAGTCTCGAAGTCATTTCGAGAAATTGACGTTTTAAGTTTCTGTTTCCAAATTCAAACGGATGTATCTTCGCCAATAATTGTCAAAAGTTAGAATTTCTTTCAACATTATGAAGCCCTTTTTATATATTTTGATTCTGCATCAAAAGCTGAAAATATGTAGTCTCGAAGTCATTTTGAGAAATTGACGTTTTAAGTTTCTGTTTCCAAATTCAAACGGATGTATCTTCGCCAATAATTGTCAGAAGTTAGAATTTCTTTCAATATTATGAAGCCCTTTTTATATACTTTGACTCTGCATCAAAAGCTGAAAATATGTAGTCTCGAAGTCATTTCGAGAAATTGACGTTTTAAGTTTCTGTTTCCAAATTCAAACGGTTGTATCTTCGCCAATAATTGTCAAAAGTTAGAATTTCTTTCAACATTATGAAGCCCTTTTTATATATTTTGACTCTGCATCAAAAGCTGAAAATATGTAGCCTCGAAGTCATTTCGAGAAATTGACGTTTTAAGTTTCTGTTTCCAAATTCAAACGGATGTATCTTCGCCAATAATTGTCAGAAGTTAGAATTTCTTTCAACATTATGAAGCCCTTTTTATATATTTTGACTCTGCATCAAAAGCTGAAAATATGTAGTCTCGAAGTCATTTCGAGAAATTGACGTTTTAAGTTTCTGCTTCCAAATTCAAACGGTTGTATCTTCGCCAATAATTGTCAAAAGTTAGAATTTCTTTCAACATTATGAAGCCCTTTTTATATATTTTGACTCTGCATCAAAAGCTGAAACTATGTAGCCTCGAAGTCATTTCGAGAAATTGACGTTTTAAGTTTCTGTTTCCAAATTCAAACGGTTGTATCTTCGCCAATAATTGTCAGAAGTTAGAATTTCTTTCAACATTATGAAGCCCTTTTTATATATTTTGACTCAGCATCAAAAGCTGAAAATATGTAGTCGCGAAGTCATTTCGAGAAATTGACGTTTTAAGTTTCTGTTTTCAAATTCAAACGGATGTATCTTCGCCAATAATTGTCAGAAGTTAGAATTTCTTTCAACATTATGAAGCCCTTTTTATATATTTTGATTCTGCATCTAACGCTGAAAATATGTTGTCTCGAAGTCATTTCGAGAAATTGACGTTTTAAGTTTCTGTTTCCAAATTCAAACGGATGTATCTTCGCCAATAATTGTCAGAAGTTAGAATTTCTTTCAACATTATGAAGCCCTTTTTATATATTTTGATTCTGCATCAAAAGCTGAAAATACTCGTATGTAGTCTCGAAGTCATTTCGAGAAATTGACGTTTTAAGTTTCTGTTTCCAAATTCAAACGGATGTATCTTCGCCAATAATTGTCAGAAGTTAGAATTTCTTTCAACATTATGAAGCCCTTTTTATATATTTTGATTCTGCATCAAAAGCTGAAAATATGTAGTCTCGAAGTCATTTCGAGAAATTGACGTTTTAAGTTTCTGTTTCCAAATTCAAACGGATGTATCTTCGCCAATAATTGTCAGAAGTTAGAATTTCTTTCAACATTATGAAGCCCTTTTTATATATTTTGATTCTGCATCAAAAGCTGAAAATATGTAGTCTCGAAGTCATTTCGAGAAATTGACGTTTTAAGTTTCTGTTTCCAAATTCAAACGGATGTATCTTCAGCAATAATTGTCAGAAGTTAGAATTTCTTTCAACATTATGAAGCCCTTTTTATATATTTTGACTCTGCATCAAAAGCTGAAAATATGTAGTCTCGAAGTCATTTCGAGAAATTGACGTTTTAAGTTTCTGTTTCCAAATTCAAACGGATGTATCTTCGCCAATAATTGTCAGAAGTTAGAATTTCTTTCAACATTATGTAGCCCTTTTTATATATTTTGACTCTGCATCAAAAGCTGAAAATATGTAGTCTCGAAGTCATTTCGAGAAATTGACGTTTTAAGTTTCTGTTTCCAAATTCAAACGGATGTATCTTCGCCAATAATTGTCAAAAGTTAGAATTTCTTTCAACATTATGAAGCCCTTTTTATATATTTTGATTCTGCATCAAAAGCTGAAAATATGTAGTCTCGAAGTCATTTCGAGAAATTGACGTTTTAAGTTTCTGTTTCCAAATTCAAACGGATGTATCTTCGCCAATAATTGTCAGAAGTTAGAATTTCTTTCAACATTATGAAGCCCTTTTTATATATTTTGATTCTGCATCAAAAGCTGAAAATATGTAGTCTCGAAGTCATTTCGAGAAATTGACGTTTTAAGTTTCTGTTTCCAAATTCAAACGGATGTATCTTCGCCAATAATTGTCAGAAGTTAGAATTTCTTTCAACATTATGAAGCCCTTTTTATATATTTTGATTCTGCATCAAAAGCTGAAAATATGTAGTCTCGAAGTCATTTCGAGAAATTGACGTTTTAAGTTTCTGTTTTCAAATTCAAACGGATGTATCTTCGCCAATAATTGTCAGAAGTTAGAATTTCTTTCAACATTATGAAGCCCTTTGTATATATTTTGATTCTGCATCAAAAGCTGAAAATATGTAGTCTCGAAGTCATTTCGAGAAATTGACGTTTTAAGTTTCTGTTTCCAAATTCAAACGGTTGTATCTTCGCCAATAATTGTCAGAAGTTAGAATTTCTTTCAACATTATGAAGCCCTTTTTATATATTTTGACTCTGCATCAAAAGCTGAAAATATGTAGTCTCGAAGTCATTTCGAGAAATTGACGTTTTAAGTTTCTGTTTCCAAATTCAAACGGTTGTATCTTCGCCAATAATTGTCAAAAGTTAGAATTTCTTTCAACATTATGAAGCCCTTTTTATATATTTTGACTCTGCATCAAAAGCTGAAAATATGTAGTCTCGAAGTCATTTCGAGAAATTGACGTTTTAAGTTTCTGTTTCCAAATTCAAACGGATGTATCTTCGCCAATAATTGTCAGAAGTTAGAATTTCTTTCAACATTATGAAGCCCTTTTTATATATTTTGATTCTGCATCAAAAGCTGAAAATATGTAGTCTCGAAGTCATTTCGAGAAATTGACGTTTTAAGTTTCTGTTTCCAAATTCAAACGGTTGTATCTTCGCCAATAATTGTCAGAAGTTAGAATTTCTTTCAACATTATGAAGCCCTTTTTATATATTTTGACTCTGCATCAAAAGCTGAAAATATGTAGTCTCGAAGTCATTTCGAGAAATTGACGTTTTAAGTTTCTGTTTCCAAATTCAAACGGATGTATCTTCGCCAATAATTGTCAGAAGTTAGAATTTCTTTCAACATTATGAAGCCCTTTTTATATATTTTGATTCTGCATCAAAAGCTGAAAATATGTAGTCTCGAAGTCAATTCGAGAAATTGACGTTTTAAGTTTCTGTTTCCAAATTCAAACGGCTGTATCTTCGCCAATAATTTTCAGAAGTTAGAATTTCTTTCAACATTATGAAGCCCTTTTTATATATTTTGATTCTGCATCAAAAGCTGAAAATATGTAGTCTCGAAGTCATTTCGAGAAATTGACGTTTTAAGTTTCTGTTTCCAAATTCAAACGGATGTATCTTCGCCAATAATTGTCAGAAGTTAGAATTTCTTTCAACATTATGAAGCCCTTTTTATATATTTTGATTCTGCATCAAAAGCTGAAAATATGTAGTCTCGAAGTCATTTTGAGAAATTGACGTTTTAAGTTTCTGTTTCCAAATTGAAACGGACGTATCTTCAGCAATAATTGTCAGAAGTTAGAATTTCTTTCAACATTATGAAGCCCTTTTTATATATTTTGATTCTGCATCAAAAGCTGAAAATATGTAGTCTCGAAGTCATTTCGAGAAATTGACGTTTTAAGTTTCTGTTTCCAAATTCAAACGGATGTATCTTCGCCAATAATTGTCAGAAGTTAGAATTTCTTTCAACATTATGAAGCCCTTTTTATATATTTTGATTCTGCATCAAAAGCTGAAAATATGTAGTCTCGAAGTCATTTTGAGAAATTGACGTTTTAAGTTTCTGTTTCCAAATTCAAACGGATGTATCTTCGCCAATAATTGTCAGAAGTTAGAATTTCTTTCAACATTATGAAGCCCTTTTTATATATTTTGATTCTGCATCAAAAGCTGAAAATATGTAGTCTCGAAGTCATTTCGAGAAATTGACGTTTTAAGTTTCTGCTTCCAAATTCAAACGGTTGTATCTTCGCCAATAATTGTCAAAAGTTAGAATTTCTTTCAACATTATGAAGCCCTTTTTATATATATTGACTCTGCATCAAAAGCTGAAAATATGTAGTCTCGAAGTCATTTCGAGAAATTGACGTTTTAAGTTTCTGTTTCCAAATTCAAACGGATGTATCTTCGCCAATAATTGTCAGAAGTTAGAATTTCTTTCAACATTATGAAGCCCTTTTTATATATTTTGATTCTGCATCAAAAGCTGAAAATATGTAGTCTCGAAGTCATTTCGAGAAATTGACGTTTTAAGTTTCTGTTTCCAAATTCAAACGGATGTATCTTCGCCAATAATTGTCAGAAGTTAGAATTTCTTTCAACATTATGAAGCCCTTTTTATATATTTTGATTCTGCATCAAAAGCTGAAAATATGTAGTCTCGAAGTCATTTCGAGAAATTGACGTTTTAAGTTTCTGTTTTCAAATTCAAACGGATGTATCTTCGCCAATAATTGTCAGAAGTTAGAATTTCTTTCAACATTATGAAGCCCTTTGTATATATTTTGATTCTGCATCAAAAGCTGAAAATATGTAGTCTCGAAGTCATTTTGAGAAATTGACGTTTTAAGTTTCTGTTTCCAAATTCATACGGTTGTATCTTCGCCAATAATTGTCAAAAGTTAGAATTTCTTTCAACATTATGAAGCCCTTTTTATATATATTGACTCTGCATCAAAAGCTGAGAATATGTAGTCTCGAAGTCATTTCGAGAAATTGACGTTTTAAGTTTCTGCTTCCAAATTCAAACGGTTGTATCTTCGCCAATAATTGTTAAAAGTTAGAATTTCTTTCAACATTATGAAGCCCTTTTTATATATATTGACTCTGCATCAAAAGCTGAAACTATGTAGCCTCGAAGTCATTTCGAGAAATTGACGTTTTAAGTTTCTGTTTCCAAATTCAAACGGACGTATCTTCGCCAATAATTGTCAGAAGTTAGAATTTCTTTCAATATTATGAAGCCCTTTTTATATATTTTGATTCTGCATCAAAAGCTGAAAATATGTAGTCTCGAAGTCATTTCGAGAAATTGACGTTTTAAGTTTCTGTTTCCAAATTCAAACGGTTGTATCTTCGCCAATAATTGTCAAAAGTTAGAATTTCTTTCAACATTATGAAGCCCTTTTTATATATATTGACTCTGCATCAAAAGCTGAAAATATGTAGTCTCGAAGTCATTTCGAGAAATTGACGTTTTAAGTTTCTGTTTCCAAATTCAAACGGATGTATCTTCGCCAATAATTGTCAGAAGTTAGAATTTCTTTCAACATTATGAAGCCCTTTTTATATATTTTGATTCTGCATCAAAAGCTGAAAATATGTAGTCTCGAAGTCAATTCGAGAAATTGACGTTTTAAGTTTCTGTTTACAAATTCAAACGGCTGTATCTTCGCCAATAATTTTCAAAAGTAAGAATTTCTTTCAACATTATGAAGCCCTTTTTATATATTTTGATTCTGCATCAAAAGCTGAAAATATGTAGTCTCGAAGTCATTTCGAGAAATTGACGTTTTAAGTTTCTGTTTCCAAATTCAAACGGATGTATCTTCGCCAATAATTGTCAGAAGTTAGAATTTCTTTCAACATTATGAAGCCCTTTTTATATATTTTGATTCTGCATCAAAAGCTGAAAATATGTAGTCTCGAAGTCATTTTGAGAAATTGACGTTTTAAGTTTCTGTTTCCAAATTGAAACGGACGTATCTTCAGCAATAATTGTCAGAAGTTAGAATTTCTTTCAACATTATGAAGCCCTTTTTATATATTTTGATTCTGCATCAAAAGCTGAAAATATGTAGTCTCGAAGTCATTTCGAGAAATTGACGTTTTAAGTTTCTGCTTCCAAATTCAAACGGATGTATCTTCGCCAATAATTGTCAGAAGTTAGAATTTCTTTCAACATTATGAAGCCCTTTTTATATATTTTGATTCTGCATCAAAAGCTGAAAATATGTAGTCTCGAAGTCATTTTGAGAAATTGACGTTTTAAGTTTCTGTTTCCAAATTGAAACGGACGTATCTTCGGCAATAATTGTCAGAAGTTAGAATTTCTTTCAACATTATGAAGCCCTTTTTATATATTTTGATTCTGCATCAAAAGCTGAAAATATGTAGTCTCGAAGTCATTTCGAGAAATTGACGTTTTAAGTTTCTGTTTCCAAATTCAAACGGATGTATCTTCGCCAATAATTGTCAAAAGTTAGAATTTCTTTCAACATTATGAAGCCCTTTTTATATATATTGAGTCTGCATCAAAAGCTGAAAATATGTAGTCTCGAAGTCATTTCGAGAAATTGACGTTTTAAGTTTCTGTTCCAAATCAAACGGATGTATCTTCAGCAATAATTGTCAGAAGTTAGAATTTCTTTCAACATTATGAAGCCCTTTTTATATATTTTGATTCTGCATCAAAAGCTGAAAATATGTAGTCTCGAAGTCATTTCGAGAAATTGACGTTTTAAGTTTCTGTTTCCAAATTCAAACGGATGTATCTTCGCCAATAATTGTCAGAAGTTAGAATTTCTTTCAACATTATGAAGCCCTTTTTATATATTTTGATTCTGCATCAAAAGCTGAAAATATGTAGTCGCGAAGTCATTTCGAGAAATTGACGTTTTAAGTTTCTGTTTCCAAATTCAAACGGATGTATCTTCGCCAATAATTGTCAGAAGTTAGAATTTCTTTCAACATTATGAAGCCCTTTTTATATATTTTGATTCTGCATCAAAAGCTGAAAATATGTAGTCTCGAAGTCATTTCGAGAAATTGACGTTTTAAGTTTCTGTTTCCAAATTCAAACGGATGTATCTTCGCCAATAATTGTCAGAAGTTAGAATTTCTTTCAACATTATGAAGCCCTTTTTATATATTTTGATTCTGCATCAAAAGCTGAAAATATGTAGTCTCGAAGTCATTTCGAGAAATTGACGTTTTAAGTTTCTGTTTCCAAATTCAAACGGATGTATCTTCAGCAATAATTGTCAGAAGTTAGAATTTCTTTCAATATTATGAAGCCCTTTTTATATATTTTGACTCTGCATCAAAAGCTGAAAATATGTAGTCTCGAAGTCATTTCGAGAAATTGACGTTTTAAGTTTCTGTTTCCAAATTCAAACGGTTGTATCTTCGCCAATAATTGTCAAAAGTTAGAATTTCTTTCAACATTATGAAGCCCTTTTTATATATTTTGACTCTGCATCAAAAGCTGAAAATATGTAGTCTCGAAGTCATTTCGAGAAATTGACGTTTTAAGTTTCTGTTTCCAAATTCAAACGGACGTATCTTCGCCAATAATTGTCAGAAGTTAGAAATTCTTTCAACATTATGAAGCCCTTTTTATATATTTTGATTCTGCATCAAAAGCTGAAAATATGTAGTCTCGAAGTCATTTCGAGAAATTGACGTTTTAAGTTTCTGCTTCCAAATTCAAACGGTTGTATCTTCGCCAATAATTGTCAAAAGTTAGAATTTCTTTCAACATTATGAAGCCCTTTTTATATATATTGACTCTGCATCAAAAGCTGAAAATATGTAGTCTCGAAGTCATTTCGAGAAATTGACGTTTTAAGTTTCTGTTTCCAAATTCAAACGGATGTATCTTCGCCAATAATTGTCAGAAGTTAGAATTTCTTTCAACATTATGAAGCCCTTTTTATATATTTTGATTCTGCATCAAAAGCTGAAAATATGTAGTCTCGAAGTCATTTCGAGAAATTGACGTTTTAAGTTTCTGTTTCCAAATTCAAACGGATGTATCTTCGCCAATAATTGTCAGAAGTTAGAATTTCTTTCAACATTATGAAGCCCTTTTTATATATTTTGATTCTGCATCAAAAGCTGAAAATACTCGTATGTAGTCTCGAAGTCATTTCGAGAAATTGACGTTTTAAGTTTCTGTTTCCAAATTCAAACGGATGTATCTTCGCCAATAATTGTCAGAAGTTAGAATTTCTTTCAACATTATGAAGCCCTTTTTATATATTTTGACTCTGCATCAAAAGCTGAAAATATGTAGTCTCGAAGTCATTTCGAGAAATTGACGTTTTAAGTTTCTGTTTCCAAATTCAAACGGATGTATCTTCGCCAATAATTGTCAGAAGTTAGAATTTCTTTCAACATTATGAAGCCCTTTTTATATTTTTTGATTCTGCATCAAAAGCTGAAAATATGTAGTCTCGAAGTCATTTCGAGAAATTGACGTTTTAAGTTTCTGTTTCCAAATTCAAACGGATGTATCTTCGCCAATAATTGTCAGAAGTTAGAATTTCTTTCAACATTATGAAGCCCTTTTTATATATTTTGATTCTGCATCAAAAGCTGAAAATATGTAGTCTCGAAGTCATTTCGAGAAATTGACGTTTTAAGTTTCTGTTTCCAAATTCAAACGGTTGTATCTTCGCCAATAATTGTCAAAAGTTAGAATTTCTTTCAACATTATGAAGCCCTTTTTATATATATTGACTCTGCATCAAAAGCTGAAAATATGTAGTCTCGAAGTCATTTCGAGAAATTGACGTTTTAAGTTTCTGTTTCCAAATTCAAACGGATGTATCTTCGCCAATAATTGTCAGAAGTTAGAATTTCTTTCAACATTATGAAGCCCTTTTTATATATTTTGACTCTGCATCAAAAGCTGAAAATATGTAGTCTCGAAGTCATTTCGAGAAATTGACGTTTTAAGTTTCTGTTTCCAAATTCAAACGGATGTATCTTCGCCAATAATTGTCAGAAGTTAGAATTTCTTTCAACATTATGAAGCCCTTTTTATATATTTTGATTCTGCATCAAAAGCTGAAAATATGTTGTCTCGAAGTCATTTCGAGAAATTGACGTTTTAAGTTTCTGTTTCCAAATTCAAACGGATGTATCTTCGCCAATAATTGTCAGAAGTTAGAATTTCTTTCAACATTATGAAGCCCTTTTTATATATTTTGATTCTGCATCAAAAGCTGAAAATATGTAGTCTCGAAGTCATTTCGAGAAATTGACGTTTTAAGTTTCTGTTTCCAAATTCAAACGGATGTATCTTCGCCAATAATTGTCAGAAGTTAGAATTTCTTTCAACATTATGAAGCCCTTTTTATATATTTTGACTCTGCATCAAAAGCTGAAAATATGTAGTCTCGAAGTCATTTCGAGAAATTGACGTTTTAAGTTTCTGTTTCCAAATTCAAACGGATGTATCTTCGCCAATAATTGTCAGAAGTTAGAATTTCTTTCAACATTATGAAGCCCTTTTTATATATTTTGATTCTGCATCTAACGCTGAAAATATGTTGTCTCGAAGTCATTTCGAGAAATTGACGTTTTAAGTTTCTGTTTCCAAATTCAAACGGATGTATCTTCGCCAATAATTGTCAGAAGTTAGAATTTCTTTCAACATTATGAAGCCCTTTTTATATATTTTGATTCTGCATCAAAAGCTGAAAATATGTAGTCTCGAAGTCATTTCGAGAAATTGACGTTTTAAGTTTCTGTTTCCAAATTCAAACGGATGTATCTTCGCCAATAATTGTCAGAAGTTAGAATTTCTTTCAACATTATGAAGCCCTTTTTATATATTTTGATTCTGCATCTAACGCTGAAAATATGTTGTCTCGAAGTCATTTCGAGAAATTGACGTTTTAAGTTTCTGTTTCCAAATTCAAACGGATGTATCTTCGCCAATAATTGTCAGAAGTTAGAATTTCTTTCAACATTATGAAGCCCTTTTTATATATTTTGATTCTGCATCAAAAGCTGAAAATATGTAGTCTCGAAGTCATTTTGAGAAATTGACGTTTTAAGTTTCTGTTTCCAAATTCAAACGGATGTATCTTCAGCAATAATTGTCAGAAGTTAGAATTTCTTTCAACATTATGAAGCCCTTTTTATATATTTTGATTCTGCATCAAAAGCTGAAAATATGTAGTCTCGAAGTCATTTCGAGAAATTGACGTTTTAAGTTTCTGTTTCCAAATTCAAACGGTTGTATCTTCGCCAATAATTGTCAGAAGTTAGAATTTCTTTCAACATTATGAAGCCCTTTTTATATATTTTGATTCTGCATCAAAAGCTGAAAATATGTAGTCTCGAAGTCATTTCGAGAAATTGACGTTTTAAGTTTCTGTTTCCAAATTCAAACGGATGTATCTTCGCCAATAATTGTCAGAAGTTAGAATTTCTTTCAACATTATGAAGCCCTTTTTATATATTTTGATTCTGCATCAAAAGCTGAAAATATGTAGTCTCGAAGTCATTTCGAGAAATTGACGTTTTAAGTTTCTGTTTCCAAATTCAAACGGATGTATCTTCGCCAATAATTGTCAGAAGTTAGAATTTCTTTCAACATTATGAAGCCCTTTTTATATATTTTGATTCTGCATCAAAAGCTGAAAATATGTAGTCTCGAAGTCATTTCGAGAAATTGACGTTTTAAGTTTCTGTTTCCAAATTCAAACGGATGTATCTTCGCCAATAATTGTCAGAAGTTAGAATTTCTTTCAACATTATGAAGCCCTTTTTATATATTTTGATTCTGCATCAAAAGCTGAAAATATGTAGTCTCGAAGTCATTTCGAGAAATTGACGTTTTAAGTTTCTGTTTCCAAATTCAAACGGTTGTATCTTCGCCAATAATTGTCAGAAGTTAGAATTTCTTTCAACATTATGAAGCCCTTTTTATATATTTTGATTCTGCATCAAAAGCTGAAAATATGTAGTCTCGAAGTCATTTCGAGAAATTGACGTTTTAAGTTTCTGTTTCCAAATTCAAACGGATGTATCTTCGCCAATAATTGTCAAAAGTTAGAATTTCTTTCAACATTATGAAGCCCTTTTTATATATTTTGACTCTGCATCAAAAGCTGAAAATATGTAGTCTCGAAGTCATTTCGAGAAATTGACGTTTTAAGTTTCTGTTTCCAAATTCAAACGGATGTATCTTCGCCAATAATTGTCAAAAGTTAGAATTTCTTTCAACATTATGAAGCCCTTTTTATATATTTTGACTCTGCATCAAAAGCTGAAAATATGTAGTCTCGAAGTCATTTCGAGAAATTGACGTTTTAAGTTTCTGTTTCCAAATTCAAACGGATGTATCTTCGCCAATAATTGTCAAAAGTTAGAATTTCTTTCAACATTATGAAGCCCTTTTTATATATTTTGATTCTGCATCAAAAGCTGAAAATATGTAGTCTCGAAGTCATTTCGAGAAATTGACGTTTTAAGTTTCTGTTTCCAAATTCAAACGGATGTATCTTCGCCAATAATTGTCAGAAGTTAGAATTTCTTTCAACATTATGAAGCCCTTTTTATATATTTTGATTCTGCATCAAAAGCTGAAAATATGTAGTCTCGAAGTCATTTCGAGAAATTGACGTTTTAAGTTTCTGTTTCCAAATTCAAACGGATGTATCTTCGCCAATAATTGTCAAAAGTTAGAATTTCTTTCAACATTATGAAGCCCTTTTTATATATTTTGATTCTGCATCAAAAGCTGAAAATATGTAGTCTCGAAGTCATTTCGAGAAATTGACGTTTTAAGTTTCTGTTTCCAAATTCAAACGGATGTATCTTCGCCAATAATTGTCAGAAGTTAGAATTTCTTTCAACATTATGAAGCCCTTTTTATATATTTTGACTCTGCATCAAAAGCTGAAAATATGTAGTCTCGAAGTCATTTCGAGAAATTGACGTTTTAAGTTTCTGTTTCCAAATTCAAACGGTTGTATCTTCGCCAATAATTGTCAAAAGTTAGAATTTCTTTCAACATTATGAAGCCCTTTTTATATATTTTGACTCTGCATCAAAAGCTGAAAATATGTAGTCTCGAAGTCATTTCGAGAAATTGACGTTTTAAGTTTCTGTTTCCAAATTCAAACGGTTGTATCTTCGCCAATAATTGTCAAAAGTTAGAATTTCTTTCAACATTATGTAGCCCTTTTTATATATATTGACTCTGCATCAAAAGCTGAAAATATGTAGTCTCGAAGTCATTTCGAGAAATTGACGTTTTAAGTTTCTGTTTCCAAATTCAAACGGATGTATCTTCGCCAATAATTGTCAAAAGTTAGAATTTCTTTCAACATTATGAAGCCCTTTTTTATATATTTTGACTCTGCATCAAAAGCTGAAAATATGTAGTCTCGAAGTCATTTCGAGAAATTGACGTTTTAAGTTTCTGTTTCCAAATTCAAACGGATGTATCTTCGCCAATAATTGTCAAAAGTTAGAATTTCTTTCAACATTATGAAGCCCTTTTTATATATTTTGATTCTGCATCAAAAGCTGAAAATATGTAGTCTCGAAGTCATTTCGAGAAATTGACGTTTTAAGTTTCTGTTTCCAAATTCAAACGGATGTATCTTCGCCAATAATTGTCAAAAGTAAGAATTTCTTTCAACATTATGAAGCCCTTTTTATATATTTTGATTCTGCATCAAAAGCTGAAAATATGTAGTCTCGAAGTCATTTCGAGAAATTGACGTTTTAAGTTTCTGTTTCCAAATTCAAACGGATGTATCTTCGCCAATAATTGTCAGAAGTTAGAATTTCTTTCAACATTATGAAGCCCTTTTTATATATTTTGACTCTGCATCAAAAGCTGAAAATATGTAGTCTCGAAGTCATTTCGAGAAATTGACGTTTTAAGTTTCTGTTTCCAAATTCAAACGGATGTATCTTCGCCAATAATTGTCAAAAGTTAGAATTTCTTTCAACATTATGAAGCCCTTTTTATATATTTTGACTCTGCATCAAAAGCTGAAAATATGTAGTCTCGAAGTCATTTCGAGAAATTGACGTTTTAAGTTTCTGTTTCCAAATTCAAACGGTTGTATCTTCGCCAATAATTGTCAGAAGTTAGAATTTCTTTCAACATTATGAAGCCCTTTTTATATATTTTGATTCTGCATCAAAAGCTGAAAATATGTAGTCTCGAAGTCATTTCGAGAAATTGACGTTTTAAGTTTCTGTTTCCAAATTCAAACGGATGTATCTTCGCCAATAATTGTCAGAAGTTAGAATTTCTTTCAACATTATGAAGCCCTTTTTATATATTTTGATTCTGCATCAAAAGCTGAAAATATGTAGTCTCGAAGTCAATTCGAGAAATTGACGTTTTAAGTTTCTGTTTACAAATTCAAACGGCTGTATCTTCGCCAATAATTGTCAAAAGTAAGAATTTCTTTCAACATTATGAAGCCCTTTTTATATATTTTGACTCTGCATCAAAAGCTGAAAATATGTAGTCTCGAAGTCATTTCGAGAAATTGACGTTTTAAGTTTCTGTTTCCAAATTCAAACGGATGTATCTTCGCCAATAATTGTCAGAAGTTAGAATTTCTTTCAACATTATGAAGCCCTTTTTATATATTTTGATTCTGCATCAAAAGCTGAAAATATGTAGTCTCGAAGTCATTTCGAGAAATTGACGTTTTAAGTTTCTGTTTCCAAATTCAAACGGTTGTATCTTCGCCAATAATTGTCAGAAGTTAGAATTTCTTTCAACATTATGAAGCCCTTTTTATATATTTTGATTCTGCATCAAAAGCTGAAAATATGTAGTCTCGAAGTCATTTCGAGAAATTGACGTTTTAAGTTTCTGTTTCCAAATTCAAACGGATGTATCTTCGCCAATAATTGTCAGAAGTTAGAATTTCTTTCAACATTATGAAGCCCTTTTTATATATTTTGACTCTGCATCAAAAGCTGAAAATATGTAGTCTCGAAGTCATTTCGAGAAATTGACGTTTTAAGTTTCTGTTTCCAAATTCAAACGGATGTATCTTCAGCAATAATTGTCAGAAGTTAGAATTTCTTTCAACATTATGAAGCCCTTTTTATATATTTTGACTCTGCATCAAAAGCTGAAAATATGTAGTCTCGAAGTCATTTCGAGAAATTGACGTTTTAAGTTTCTGTTTCCAAATTCAAACGGATGTATCTTCGCCAATAATTGTCAGAAGTTAGAATTTCTTTCAACATTATGAAGCCCTTTTTATATATTTTGATTCTGCATCAAAAGCTGAAAATATGTAGTCTCGAAGTCATTTCGAGAAATTGACGTTTTAAGTTTCTGTTTCCAAATTCAAACGGTTGTATCTTCGCCAATAATTGTCAGAAGTTAGAATTTCTTTCAACATTATGAAGCCCTTTTTATATATTTTGATTCTGCATCAAAAGCTGAAAATATGTAGTCTCGAAGTCATTTCGAGAAATTGACGTTTTAAGTTTCTGTTTCCAAATTCAAACGGATGTATCTTCGCCAATAATTGTCAGAAGTTAGAATTTCTTTCAACATTATGAAGCCCTTTTTATATATTTTGATTCTGCATCAAAAGCTGAAAATATGTAGTCTCGAAGTCAATTCGAGAAATTGACGTTTTAAGTTTCTGTTTACAAATTCAAACGGCTGTATCTTCGCCAATAATTGTCAAAAGTAAGAATTTCTTTCAACATTATGAAGCCCTTTTTATATATTTTGACTCTGCATCAAAAGCTGAAAATATGTAGTCTCGAAGTCATTTCGAGAAATTGACGTTTTAAGTTTCTGTTTCCAAATTCAAACGGATGTATCTTCGCCAATAATTGTCAGAAGTTAGAATTTCTTTCAACATTATGAAGCCCTTTTTATATATTTTGATTCTGCATCAAAAGCTGAAAATATGTAGTCTCGAAGTCATTTCGAGAAATTGACGTTTTAAGTTTCTGTTTCCAAATTCAAACGGACGTATCTTCGCCAATAATTGTCAGAAGTTAGAATTTCTTTCAACATTATGAAGCCCTTTTTATATATTTTGACTCTGCATCAAAAGCTGAAAATATGTAGTCTCGAAGTCATTTCGAGAAATTGACGTTTTAAGTTTCTGTTTCCAAATTCAAACGGTTGTATCTTCGCCAATAATTGTCAAAAGTTAGAATTTCTTTCAACATTATGAAGCCCTTTTTATATATTTTGACTCTGCATCAAAAGCTGAAAATATGTAGTCTCGAAGTCATTTCGAGAAATTGACGTTTTAAGTTTCTGTTTCCAAATTCAAACGGACGTATCTTCGCCAATAATTGTCAGAAGTTAGAATTTCTTTCAATATTATGAAGCCCTTTTTATATACTTTGACTCTGCATCAAAAGCTGAAAATATGTAGTCTCGAAGTCATTTCGAGAAATTGACGTTTTAAGTTTCTGTTTCCAAATTCAAACGGATGTATCTTCGCCAATAATTGTCAGAAGTTAGAATTTCTTTCAACATTATGAAGCCCTTTTTATATATTTTGACTCTGCATCAAAAGCTGAAAATATGTAGTCTCGAAGTCATTTCGAGAAATTGACGTTTTAAGTTTCTGTTTCCAAATTCAAACGGATGTATCTTCGCCAATAATTGTCAGAAGTTAGAATTTCTTTCAACATTATGAAGCCCTTTTTATATATTTTGATTCTGCATCAAAAGCTGAAAATATGTAGTCTCGAAGTCATTTCGAGAAATTGACGTTTTAAGTTTCTGTTTCCAAATTCAAACGGTTGTATCTTCGCCAATAATTGTCAGAAGTTAGAATTTCTTTCAACATTATGAAGCCCTTTTTATATATTTTGATTCTGCATCAAAAGCTGAAAATATGTAGTCTCGAAGTCATTTCGAGAAATTGACGTTTTAAGTTTCTGTTTCCAAATTCAAACGGATGTATCTTCGCCAATAATTGTCAGAAGTTAGAATTTCTTTCAACATTATGAAGCCCTTTTTATATATTTTGATTCTGCATCAAAAGCTGAAAATATGTAGTCTCGAAGTCAATTCGAGAAATTGACGTTTTAAGTTTCTGTTTACAAATTCAAACGGCTGTATCTTCGCCAATAATTGTCAAAAGTAAGAATTTCTTTCAACATTATGAAGCCCTTTTTATATATTTTGACTCTGCATCAAAAGCTGAAAATATGTAGTCTCGAAGTCATTTCGAGAAATTGACGTTTTAAGTTTCTGTTTCCAAATTCAAACGGATGTATCTTCGCCAATAATTGTCAGAAGTTAGAATTTCTTTCAACATTATGAAGCCCTTTTTATATATTTTGATTCTGCATCAAAAGCTGAAAATATGTAGTCTCGAAGTCAATTCGAGAAATTGACGTTTTAAGTTTCTGTTTCCAAATTCAAACGGCTGTATCTTCGCCAATAATTGTCAAAAGTAAGAATTTCTTTCAACATTATGAAGCCCTTTTTATATATTTTGACTCTGCATCAAAAGCTGAAAATATGTAGTCTCGAAGTCATTTCGAGAAATTGACGTTTTAAGTTTCTGTTTCCAAATTCAAACGGATGTATCTTCGCCAATAATTGTCAGAAGTTAGAATTTCTTTCAACATTATGAAGCCCTTTTATATATATTTTGACTCTGCATCAAAAGCTGAAAATATGTAGTCTCGAAGTCATTTCGAGAAATTGACGTTTTAAGTTTCTGTTTCCAAATTCAAACGGATGTATCTTCGCCAATAATTGTCAGAAGTTAGAATTTCTTTCAACATTATGAAGCCCTTTTTATATATTTTGATTCTGCATCAAAAGCTGAAAATATGTAGTCTCGAAGTCAATTCGAGAAATTGACGTTTTAAGTTTCTGTTTCCAAATTCAAACGGCTGTATCTTCGCCAATAATTGTCAAAAGTTAGAATTTCTTTCAACATTATGAAGCCCTTTTTATATATTTTGACTCTGCATCAAAAGCTGAAAATATGTAGTCTCGAAGTCATTTCGAGAAATTGACGTTTTAAGTTTCTGTTTCCAAATTCAAACGGATGTATCTTCGCCAATAATTGTCAGAAGTTAGAATTTCTTTCAACATTATGAAGCCCTTTTTATATATTTTGATTCTGCATCAAAAGCTGAAAATATGTAGTCTCGAAGTCATTTCGAGAAATTGACGTTTTAAGTTTCTGTTTCCAAATTCAAACGGATGTATCTTCGCCAATAATTGTCAAAAGTTAGAATTTCTTTCAACATTATGAAGCCCTTTTTATATATTTTGACTCTGCATCAAAAGCTGAAAATATGTAGTCTCGAAGTCATTTCGAGAAATTGACGTTTTAAGTTTCTGTTTCCAAATTCAAACGGATGTATCTTCGCCAATAATTGTCAGAAGTTAGAATTTCTTTCAACATTATGAAGCCCTTTTTATATATTTTGACTCTGCATCAAAAGCTGAAAATATGTAGTCTCGAAGTCATTTCGAGAAATTGACGTTTTAAGTTTCTGTTTCCAAATTCAAACGGATGTATCTTCGCCAATAATTGTCAGAAGTTAGAATTTCTTTCAACATTATGAAGCCCTTTTTATATATTTTGATTCTGCATCAAAAGCTGAAAATATGTAGTCTCGAAGTCATTTCGAGAAATTGACGTTTTAAGTTTCTGTTTCCAAATTCAAACGGATGTATCTTCGCCAATAATTGTCAGAAGTTAGAATTTCTTTCAACATTATGAAGCCCTTTTTATATATTTTGATTCTGCATCAAAAGCTGAAAATATGTAGTCTCGAAGTCATTTCGAGAAATTGACGTTTTAAGTTTCTGTTTCCAAATTCAAACGGATGTATCTTCGCCAATAATTGTCAGAAGTTAGAATTTCTTTCAACATTATGAAGCCCTTTTTATATATTTTGATTCTGCATCAAAAGCTGAAAATATGTAGTCTCGAAGTCATTTCGAGAAATTGACGTTTTAAGTTTCTGTTTCCAAATTCAAACGGATGTATCTTCGCCAATAATTGTCAGAAGTTAGAATTTCTTTCAACATTATGAAGCCCTTTTTATATATTTTGATTCTGCATCAAAAGCTGAAAAAGTATGTAGTCTCGAAGTCATTTCGAGAAATTGACGTTTTAAGTTTCTGTTTCCAAATTCAAACGGATGTATCTTCGCCAATAATTGTCAGAAGTTAGAATTTCTTTCAACATTATGAAGCCCTTTTTATATATTTTGATTCTGCATCAAAAGCTGAAAATATGTAGTCTCGAAGTCATTTCGAGAAATTGACGTTTTAAGTTTCTGTTTCCAAATTCAAACGGATGTATCTTCACCAATAATTGTCAGAAGTTAGAATTTCTTTCAACATTATGAAGCCCTTTTTATATATTTTGACTCTGCATCAAAAGCTGAAAATATGTAGTCTCGAAGTCATTTCGAGAAATTGACGTTTTAAGTTTCTGTTTCCAAATTCAAACGGATGTATCTTCGCCAATAATTGTCAGAAGTTAGAATTTCTTTCAACATTATGAAGCCCTTTTTATATATTTTGATTCTGCATCAAAAGCTGAAAATATGTAGTCTCGAAGTCATTTCGAGAAATTGACGTTTTAAGTTTCTGTTTCCAAATTCAAACGGTTGTATCTTCGCCAATAATTGTCAGAAGTTAGAATTTCTTTCAACATTATGAAGCCCTTTTTATATATTTTGACTCTGCATCAAAAGCTGAAAATATGTAGTCTCGAAGTCATTTCGAGAAATTGACGTTTTAAGTTTCTGTTTCCAAATTCAAACGGATGTATCTTCGCCAATAATTGTCAGAAGTTAGAATTTCTTTCAACATTATGAAGCCCTTTTTATATATTTTGATTCTGCATCAAAAGCTGAAAATATGTAGTCTCGAAGTCATTTCGAGAAATTGACGTTTTAAGTTTCTGTTTCCAAATTCAAACGGATGTATCTTCGCCAATAATTGTCAGAAGTTAGAATTTCTTTCAACATTATGAAGCCCTTTTTATATATTTTGATTCTGCATCAAAAGCTGAAAATATGTAGTCTCGAAGTCATTTCGAGAAATTGACGTTTTAAGTTTCTGTTTCCAAATTCAAACGGATGTATCTTCGCCAATAATTGTCAAAAGTTAGAATTTCTTTCAACATTATGAAGCCCTTTTTATATATTTTGATTCTGCATCAAAAGCTGAAAATATGTAGTCTCGAAGTCATTTCGAGAAATTGACGTTTTAAGTTTCTGTTTCCAAATTCAAACGGATGTATCTTCGCCAATAATTGTCAGAAGTTAGAATTTCTTTCAACATTATGAAGCCCTTTTTATATATTTTGATTCTGCATCAAAAGCTGAAAATATGTAGTCTCGAAGTCATTTCGAGAAATTGACGTTTTAAGTTTCTGTTTCCAAATTCAAACGGATGTATCTTCGCCAATAATTGTCAGAAGTTAGAATTTCTTTCAACATTATGAAGCCCCTTTTTATATATTTTGACTCTGCATCAAAAGCTGAAAATATGTAGTCTCGAAGTCATTTCGAGAAATTGACGTTTTAAGTTTCTGTTTCCAAATTCAAACGGATGTATCTTCGCCAATAATTGTCAGAAGTTAGAATTTCTTTCAACATTATGAAGCCCTTTTTATATATTTTGACTCTGCATCAAAAGCTGAAAATATGTAGTCTCGAAGTCATTTCGAGAAATTGACGTTTTAAGTTTCTGTTTCCAAATTCAAACGGATGTATCTTCGCCAATAATTGTCAGAAGTTAGAATTTCTTTCAACATTATGAAGCCCTTTTTATATATTTTGACTCTGCATCAAAAGCTGAAAATATGTAGTCTCGAAGTCATTTCGAGAAATTGACGTTTTAAGTTTCTGTTTCCAAATTCAAACGGATGTATCTTCGCCAATAATTGTCAGAAGTTAGAATTTCTTTCAACATTATGAAGCCCTTTTTATATATTTTGATTCTGCATCAAAAGCTGAAAATATGTAGTCTCGAAGTCATTTCGAGAAATTGACGTTTTAAGTTTCTGTTTCCAAATTCAAACGGATGTATCTTCGCCAATAATTGTCAGAAGTTAGAATTTCTTTCAACATTATGAAGCCCTTTTTATATATTTTGACTCTGCATCAAAAGCTGAAAATATGTAGTCTCGAAGTCATTTCGAGAAATTGACGTTTTAAGTTTCTGTTTCCAAATTCAAACGGATGTATCTTCGCCAATAATTCGCCAAAAGTTAGAATTTCTTTCAACATTATGAAGCCCTTTTTATATATTTTGATTCTGCATCAAAAGCTGAAAATATGTAGTCTCGAAGTCATTTCGAGAAATTGACGTTTTAAGTTTCTGTTTCCAAATTCAAACGGATGTATCTTCGCCAATAATTGTCAGAAGTTAGAATTTCTTTCAACATTATGAAGCCCTTTTTATATATTTTGATTCTGCATCAAAAGCTGAAAATATGTAGTCTCGAAGTCATTTCGAGAAATTGACGTTTTAAGTTTCTGTTTCCAAATTCAAACGGATGTATCTTCGCCAATAATTGTCAGCAGTTAGAATTTCTTTCAACATTATGAAGCCCTTTTTATATATTTTGACTGTGCATCAAAAGCTGAAAATATGTAGTCGCGAAGTCATTTCGAGAAATCGACGTTTTAAGTTTCTGTTTCCAAATACAAACGGATGTATCTTCGCCAATAATTGTCAGAAGTTAGAATTTCTTTCAATATTATGAAGCCCTTTTTATATATTTTGATTCTGCATCAAAAGCTGAAAATATGTAGTCTCGAAGTCATTTCGAGAAATTGACGTTTTAAGTTTCTGTTTCCAAATTCAAACGGATGTATCTTCGCCAATAATTGTCAGAAGTTAGAATTTCTTTCAACATTATGAAGCCCTTTTTATATATTTTGACTCTGCATCAAAAGCTGAAAATATGTAGTCGCGAAGTCATTTCGAGAAATCGACGTTTTAAGTTTCTGTTTCCAAATTCAAACGGATGTATCTTCGCCAATAATTGTCAGAAGTTAGAATTTCTTTCAACATTATGAAGCCATTTTTTTATATTTTGACTCTGCATCAAAAGCTGAAAATATGTAGTCTCGAAGTCATTTCGAGAAATTGACGTTTTAAGTTTCGGTTTCCAAATTCAAACGGATGTATCTTCGCCAATAATTGTCAGAAGTTAGAATTTCTTTCAACATTATGAAGCCCTTTTTATATATTTTGACTCTGCATCAAAAGCTGAAAATATGTAGTCTCGAAGTCATTTCGAGAAATTGACGTTTTAAGTTTCTGTTTCCAAATTCAAACGGATGTATCTTCGCCAATAATTGTCAGAAGTTAGAATTTCTTTCAACATTATGAAGCCCTTTTTATATATTTTGATTCTGCATCAAAAGCTGAAAATATGTAGTCTCGAAGTCATTTCGAGAAATTGACGTTTTAAGTTTCTGTTTCCAAATTCAAACGGTTGTATCTTCGCCAATAATTGTCAGAAGTTAGAATTTCTTTCAACATTATGAAGCCCTTTTTATATATTTTGACTCTGCATCAAAAGCTGAAAATATGTAGTCTCGAAGTCATTTCGAGAAATTGACGTTTTAAGTTTCTGTTTCCAAATTCAAACGGATGTATCTTCGCCAATAATTGTCAGAAGTTAGAATTTCTTTCAACATTATGAAGCCCTTTTTATATATTTTGATTCTGCATCAAAAGCTGAAAATATGTAGTCTCGAAGTCAATTCGAGAAATTGACGTTTTAAGTTTCTGTTTACAAATTCAAACGGCTGTATCTTCGCCAATAATTGTCAGAAGTTAGAATTTCTTTCAACATTATGAAGCCCTTTTTATATATTTTGACTCTGCATCAAAAGCTGAAAATATGTAGTCTCGAAGTCATTTCGAGAAATTGACGTTTTAAGTTTCTGTTTCCAAATTCAAACGGATGTATCTTCGCCAATAATTGTCAGAAGTTAGAATTTCTTTCAACATTATGAAGCCCTTTTTATATATTTTGATTCTGCATCAAAAGCTGAAAATATGTAGTCTCGAAGTCATTTCGAGAAATTGACGTTTTAAGTTTCTGTTTCCAAATTCAAACGGACGTATCTTCGCCAATAATTGTCAGAAGTTAGAATTTCTTTCAACATTATGAAGCCCTTTTTATATATTTTGATTCTGCATCAAAAGCTGAAAATATGTAGTCTCGAAGTCATTTCGAGAAATTGACGTTTTAAGTTTCTGTTTCCAAATTCAAACGGATGTATCTTCGCCAATAATTGTCAGAAGTTAGAATTTCTTTCAATATTATGAAGCCCTTTTTATATATTTTGATTCTGCATCAAAAGCTGAAAATATGTAGTCTCGAAGTCATTTCGAGAAATTGACGTTTTAAGTTTCTGTTTCCAAATTCAAACGGATGTATCTTCGCCAATAATTGTCAGAAGTTAGAATTTCTTTCAACATTATGAAGCCCTTTTTATATATTTTGACTCTGCATCAAAAGCTGAAAATATGTAGTCTCGAAGTCATTTCGAGAAATTGACGTTTTAAGTTTCTGTTTCCAAATTCAAACGGATGTATCTTCGCCAATAATTGTCAGAAGTTAGAATTTCTTTCAACATTATGAAGCCCTTTTTATATATTTTGACTCTGCATCAAAAGCTGAAAATATGTAGTCTCGAAGTCATTTCGAGAAATTGACGTTTTAAGTTTCTGTTTCCAAATTCAAACGGATGTATCTTCAGCAATAATTGTCAGAAGTTAGAATTTCTTTCAACATTATGAAGCCCTTTTTATATATTTTGACTCTGCATCAAAAGCTGAAAATATGTAGTCTCGAAGTCATTTCGAGAAATTGACGTTTTAAGTTTCTGTTTCCAAATTCAAACGGATGTATCTTCGCCAATAATTGTCAGAAGTTAGAATTTCTTTCAACATTATGAAGCCCTTTTTATATATTTTGATTCTGCATCAAAAGCTGAAAATATGTAGTCTCGAAGTCATTTCGAGAAATTGACGTTTTAAGTTTCTGTTTCCAAATTCAAACGGATGTATCTTCGCCAATAATTGTCAGAAGTTAGAATTTCTTTCAACATTATGAAGCCCTTTTTATATATTTTGACTCTGCATCAAAAGCTGAAAATATGTAGTCTCGAAGTCATTTCGAGAAATTGACGTTTTAAGTTTCTGTTTCCAAATTCAAACGGATGTATCTTCGCCAATAATTGTCAGAAGTTAGAATTTCTTTCAACATTATGAAGCCCTTTTTATATATTTTGATTCTGCATCAAAAAGCTGAAAATATGTAGTCTCGAAGTCATTTCGCGAAATTGACGTTTTAAGTTTGTGTTTCCAAATTCAAACGGATGTATCTTCGCCAATAATTGTCAGAAGTTGAAATTTCTTTCAACATTATGAAGCCCTTTTTATATATTTTGACTCTCTGCATCAAAAGCTGAAAATATGTAGTCTCAAAGTCATTTCGAGAAATTGACGTTTTAAGTTTCTGTTTCCAAATTCAACCGGATGTATCTTCGCCAATAATTGTCAAGTTAGAATTTCTTTCAACATTATGAAGCCCTTTTTTATATATTTTGATTCTGCATCAAAAAGCTGAAAATATGTGATCGCGAAGTCATTTCAAGAAATTTACGTTTTAAGTTTCTGTTTCCAAATTCAAACGGATGTATCTTCGCCAATAATTGTCCGGTTGAAATTTCTTTCAACATTATGAAGCCCTTTTTATATATTTTGATTCTGCATCAAAAAACTGAAAAAATGTAGTCTCGAAGTCATTTCGAGATATTGACGGTTTAAGTTTCTTTTTCCCGTTAGTGTATCTTCGCCAATAATTGTCA